>NC_085997.1:1725000-1962500 GCF_030014385.1 Trichomycterus rosablanca
CAAGCTTTTTACATAATTTTGGAGTGTGTCTGTAAGAATATGTGCCTATGTAGTCAACTGACATTCTAATTCATCTCAAAGGTTTTCACTGGGGTTGAGATTAGGTCTCTGTGGAGGCCAGACTCATCAAACCACGTCTTTATAGACCTAACAGCAAACAGCCACATCCTCATGGCCATACAGAGCATATCTATGGAACACCAGTGTGTTTTTATCATTCTGTAGCAGGTAAACATGTTTCCTAAAGCGAAGAACCCTCACATTTATCAATTTTCAATAAAAGCCATGTTCCAGAGAAGCAGGATGGAAGCGTGAACGTGTGGTTAGGAGGCAGCGCGGTGATGGATGGTGGCGTGATATCACTCAAGCTGTGATTTCAGAACTCGTAGGGAGAATAAATCTTCTCCCTGGAAAACTTTTTATCTGAAACTGAAGGAAACGTTGAGGATTGATGATATTTGTGATGTTCTGCTCCTCTCGTCTTTCTGTTTGTACCGGAAATAAAAAGCTAAACGTGACTGTCGCTGCTGTCCTGATGGATCTGTCACATCTTAAATGTTCTCCAAAGGCTTGGAGGTGTCCAAGGGGCGTCCAAATTGTTCATGTTAGGGGCCAGACGGAGTAAAAATACACAAACACGGAGCCACAGAGTCGTTAGTAATAAAAGAAATGAGAAGATTATTATACGTATTTAAATTAAACATACCCACTTCCCTCTGAACTCTGAACGCACCTGAAATCTTCTGGGTTTGGCGTCTAGTTTTCGTTTCTCTGGAGCCGCCGCGTTTATCCAAGAACTGGGGAACGTTAATGTTTTGAATCGGCGGAAAGAAGACGGGGAGCGTTTTAGATTTGTTTTATGAGAGAGCGCCACCCAGAGTTCAAACAGTTCAAGTTTTTTAAAAACCTTCTTAATAGTAGGGCTGGATCGAAACAATTTTTTTATGTCTGATACCGATACTGCAAATTGAGTATCTGCAGATACAATACCAATCCGATACCGTCATTTCTCCTCTCAAACAACTAAGCAGTAATAATACACGTCGCAATGCACCATGGTTAAAGTAGCTCTCTAAATAACGATGCTCAGACTGAAACAAATATTCTAAACCTACATCACACTTCTACAAAACTGCTGTTTTTATTTTCACTTTTACACACAGAACATTAAGCAGCATTTTTGGTTTCACTTACGTTCGAGCTGTTGTTCACGTGACATGTCTCGGTTTACGGCGTGTCGTACAAAGTGTCTACAATCGGAAGATGTGGATGTCAATCAAACGCGATGGACCAATTCGAATTGACACAGAGATGAGATTATTATTAAAACCTGCTGGATTTTAAAGAGGACGTCTGTGGCTAAACGGGAAACGGTGCAGTTTTGTTTAATTTCATAACACTAATGGGTTAATCGTGGAGGATGTGAGAGATCTCCAAGCCGGGACAAGATAGGTTTTCTTTATCTCAGGTGAGCGATTTATCATTCATAAAACGATTTTTACTGTGTTTAAACAGTGTTGTTAGTTGTGGCAGTAGTAGATGATTTTTTTAAATGCTAAAAGTTGAAGTAGATCAGTGTGTTTTAATTTTTGAATGGCTGTTGCGGATGAGTTGTAGATCAGTGGCACATGTTAGTGATGTCATCAAGATGCAAGCTGGTAATAAACGGCGCTCTGTTGGAACGTATCTTCGTGTGTTATTTGCTTTACACACAAACAATGGCCTTATTTACATTAAGTGTTATTTACATGAAGTGTTATTTACATTAAGCAACAGTATTAGATCGGATTACGTGTTTTTTTCCGTCCGAAACCTGATCCAGTGGTTTGGGCCAATATCAAACCGATCCGATACAGCCCTACTTAATAGCTAATCGACTTTAATTTTATTTCTAAAAAAGCCGTTTCAAAAATAGTACCGGCCCACAATTGACAATCATTATCCGTGTAGGCGCCCAGCCTGCCGGTAGCAGAGCTGAGATTCAAACTCACAAGTTCCAGATGCCAGTCTGGTTAGCTAGTGTTATTTTTATCCATAAACCTGATATAAACACAGGTACAGCATGTTTCATTATACGCCCTAATAACAATACTAGCATATACTGTAGCCTACAAACACACTTACACACACACTTACACACACACTGTTCAATAGCTGCTGTGGGTGATGATGAATGTTGCTGATAATAGATGATAATAGACTAAATTACACATTGTCACAGCTATTAAACCCACACAATTCCAATAATACCAGCACTGTGTGTGTGTGTGTGTGTGTGTGTGTGTGTGACTGCTATTGCTAAAAGTACTGCTTTTATTTGTCATATATTCACAACATGTGTTCAGTACAATTCAATTATTTATCTGCATTTACCATCTTGTACCATCTGAAGGGTTAAGGGCCTTGTTCAAGGGCCCAACAGTGGCTGTGTGGTGAAGCTAAGGTTCAAACTCTCAGTCTTTTCAAACTCTAGATCTCACCCGGTGGCCACTCGTGCAGTGATTATCCAGCTCCTCTCACCAAGTTCTCTCAGAAATGTCGATTTAATGAGAGTCGCATTATTCCTCCTGCTAAAATCAGCATCTTTTATTGACCCCCCGTCTAAAAGCAACTTCTGGTGCTTGCAGGCGTCGAAAGCGAGAAAGCATCCTCGCTCGTGCCCAATAAAGTGCCCACTGATTCAGACCTTTCTGCAGCATGCAAATGCATTCGGGAGCACAAAGAGGCCTTCCCCGTGTTACATAGGCTGTACCCTGTCCCGCACCCTCACCCCTCGCCGCACATCAATGCCGCATTCAAGGCACACGAGTAAAGCATCACAAAGACCTGGACACGGATCGGTTCGCTGTACGCTGGAACCCGCCCATGCCAGCTCTCCGGAGTCTGAAACGACCGCTCCGAGCTTTAATTTTACTGCCGTAGCTTCATAATTATCATCTAATGTTATATGTGGTGATCCAATCAGTCACTTAACATGGTCTCGGAGCCGAATGCGGCGTTCAGCAGGCAGGCTGTGTGATTTAATTACACTCAGGAGGAAAACAAACATTTTTTATACGCTCGCTCACCTCCGTCTTCTGTTAGCTTTACTGATGTTTATCCCAGTCGACTATCGGCTGCTCTGTATCAGGAGTTTACACACAAAAATACACCATAATAAATGAAGAGAAAGAAAAATAAGTTAAAAAATGTATATAAGCGTCTGCTTATCATATTGGGTCAGCGTTCTAGTTTCCCTCTCGACTCCATACAAGTGCTCACCATCAAATCAAAATAAAGACCCTGGACCAGAGATGGGGACTCAAGTCTAAGTCGCATGTAAGTCGCACACACATCGACTTCAGACTCGACTTCAGACTCGTTTCAAATGACTCGGACTCGACTCATGACTCGCAAAAAAAATGACTCTTGCACAACAATATATATATATTATTATTATTATAAATTTTCTGCTCTCTAATAACGCTCCGGCCGTCTTAAACCGCAACACACGCGATGGGTAAACGTTCCAGCCAGCTTCCGGCGTAGTGATGAAGCGTCGCTCCCTACTCCCTACACAGTTTAAAGTTCACTTCATTTAAACATTTTCGTTACCTTTGGATTGGAATCACTTCACAGGAACAGCCGGGGTGAATGGAACGCTCCTACAGAATTGGCGCTAATGGTTGAGAGAACCGCTTTCTGAACCAATCAGAGCTTCTGATTGTAACTGTTAGTAAAGAAAGATAAGATATCCTTTATTTGTCATATATACATATACAGATGTACAGTACAATGAAATTCTTTCTTCGCATATCCCAGCTGGTGTTGGAAGCTGGGGTCAGAGCGCAGGGTCAGCCAACTTACGGCGCCCCTGGAGCAGACAGGGTTAAGGGCCTTGCTCAAGGACCCAACAGTGGCTACATAGCAGAGCCAGGATTTGAACCGCCAATCTTCAATTAAGAAATGCTGTTATTTGCATTTATTCAGTTTGCGTCACACAGATGACGTGGTAATGAAACGCTCGATCGGCTTTCTAACGACTTCCTGTTTTACTTCACAACCGGGAAAAGTTTGGAGGTTTTTAATTATAAGCACATTTACAAAATAACGGATTATATTCCTAATGGGACGCACGCTTATAAATGTAATAGCATCTGGAAGAACAGAAGCTAAGGTAAGCAGCGGTTATGATTTTTTTTTTGCTGTGTTTGGGATTTTGGCCGCTGTGCCGTGATTTATCGAGCGCTTTTGTTCTGCAATGAAAACAAAACGTATCAGTTGTAAAAATCAACTCGCCAGCAGTGGAAACCTGAACGCTGTGGGGCTCAAACCAACAACCTTCTGATTATCTCCTGAGTACTATAACCACTGAGCTACTACTGGCCTCTCTCTCACTTTCTCTCTCTCACACATACATGCGTACTCTCACTTTCTCACTCACACACACACACACACACACACACACACTCACACTCTCATACACACACACACACACACATAAACACACACCATTTTGGCTACTTAATTACAGAATCAAATTAACCTCTGCTGCATTACAGTGTGTGTGTGTGTGTGTGTGTGTGTGTGTGTACACCCAGCTGTTCGTTTGGCTAATTTGTGCAGCACCTGTTTAATTTACATACACATCAATCACACACACACACACACACACACTGAAGGTGTTACTCGGGTTCTGTGTGTATGAGCGTGGACGGTTCCTCAGGAACAACATGAGGAACACAGCTGAGATATCTCACATCGTCTGAAGGAGGTTCTGTGGTATCTGAAGGAGGTTCTGTTGTATCTCAAGAGGTTCTGTGGTATCTGAAGAAGGTTCTGTGGTATCTTTAGGAGGTTCTGTTGTATCTGAAGGAGGTTCTCCGGTATCTGCTACCAGGACGTTACCAGAAGGTCCTTCAGCTTCTGTACCTTGTGAGGTGGATCATCCCACAGAGCATCCTGATTCCAAACAACATGGTCTTGAAAAGATAAAAAAACAGTTGTTGGACCAGTCGAACTTCTGAGACCTGCTTGCCCATTGTACAGGTAGATGTTATCAACAGTGGACAGGAGTTGGACGTGGGCACTTTGACTGGCACACTATGTGTTGGGACATTCCCCTCATCCACAGTGGATCTTCTGCTGGTCCGTACCAAAATCCACATCCTTCTGGCTTCTTGGACTACTGTCAGTGGGAAGTGGACTGTGGGTAGTGAACTGGAGAACTGGACTATAATGGGTAGATGGAACACCTTTATTTGACATATATACCCACGTATACCATGTATCTCCACGTGCTCAGTACCTCTACAGCATAAGGTCAGAGTGTATCTGTAGCTGAGAAGGTTTAGGGCCTTGCTTAAGGGCCCAAGATTAAATCCCAAACCCTCCGATTGATGACTCAAAGCTCTAGCAGGCTACCACCGTCCACTATGTATCATTAGGAGCAGAATGACTGTGTGTACAGTGTTGATAGTTTTGTCCATCAGACCAGACACACACACACACACACACACACTTTCATTGATTTCCTGTTCCCAGTTTTTTTTCTTCAGCGTTTTATTTTTTGAGTCTGTTTTTGGAAACCCCCCCTCCCCCCCGTGCCTTCAGTCCTGCTGCTCCGTCTCGATGCACTCGGTTCTTTTTATTGGTTTCTATTTTGGGTAAATCGGGGGCTGTTTCACGCTCTGGTTTCACTTCTCTCGCTCCTCTGATCTTCTAGCACAGATCATCCTTTAACAATAGTAGCGACGTTCTCCTGGTACACCAGTTTCCTCCTGGAGCTGAACGGGTCAGAATCTGCACCGTTTAACATCAGCACCGGACCTGTATAAATCATATATGAGACCCCAAAAAGGAGAACATCAGACTCCAAAAAGGAGCACAGACCTCAAAAAGGAAAACATCAGACCCCAAAACAGAGGACATCAGACCCCAAAAAGGAGAACATCAGACCCCAAAACGGAGGACATCAGACCCCAAAAAGGAGATCATCAGGCCCTTAAAAAGAGGACATCAGACCATAAAAAGGAGCACAGACCTCAAAAAGGAGAACATCAGACCCCAAAACGGAGAACATCAGACCCCAAACAGGAGAACATCAGACCCCAAAACGAAGGACATCAGACCCCAAAACGAAGGACATCAGAACCCTAAAAGCAGAACATCAGACCCCACAAAGGAGGACATCAGACCCCAATAAAGAGATCATTAGACCCCAAAAAGAAGGACATCAGACTTTAAAAAGGTGAACATCAGACCCCAATAAGGAGGACATCAGACCCCAAAAAGAAGGACATCAGACCCTAAAAATGTAGTTTCTAAATGTAGTAATAATTACAGAATAGATTTTAGAAGCTGCTGGTGGGCGTTTACGTGCTAATCTGGTTTATTTTGTTGATATTTGGTCAGTTTGGACTGTTTGGGTTTATTTAATGCTGCTGATTTATTTAGCCTGCAGCTATTGTTAGCATTCGGTTGTCGCCTGGAGCGAACAGTCTGTCCGATATTCTGTCTCTCTCTCACACTGCTGTTAAAACCGATATATAAAACTCACGTCAGAAACTTCTCCTCCTGACATTTGTGGTAAAAATCACGGTGATCCTCCCTGAACCTTCAGACCACGTTTCTACTGACTGACGTTTGGAACCTTTGAGATCGATAACGGGTTTGATTATATGTTGAGAAAAAATCTGATCTGATTCCTGGAGAAAGTCCTGACAGGAACCCAGCAGAGATGCTGTGCACATAATGTTTGTGTGAGAGTGTATTGTGTATATATAAGTGTGTATACATTGTGTGTATATATTGTGTATAATCTGTATATATGTGTGCTTTGCACTGTATAATGTGTGATGTGTTTACTGTGTGTATATATAATGTGTGTATATGTTTGTGTGTATTGTGGATATGTATATAATGTGTGTATATATATTGCGTATAAATGTGTGCATATATATATACATACATATATATATATATATATATATATATATAATGTTTGTGTGTTTTTGTATATATATTGCGTGTATATATAGTGTATAAAAGTATGCATAAATAACGTGTATATATAATGTTTCGGTGCATTGTGTGTATATGTGTGTGTATTGTGTATACTTGTGTGTATTTTGTATATATAATGTGTGTGTATTGTGTATATATAATGTGTGTAAATATTGTGTGTATATATAATGTTTGTGTGTGTACTTTGTATATATAATGTGTGTATTGTGTATATATAATGTGTGTATGGTGTATATATAATGTGTGTGTATATAATGTGTGTATATTGTGTATAATCTGTATATGTGTGTGATGTGTTTACTGTGTGTAAATATAATGTGTGTATATGTTTGTGTGTATTGTGGATATGTATATAATGTGTGTATATATTGTTTATAAATGTGTGCATGAATAATGTGTTTATATAACGTGTGTATATATTGTTTATAAATGTATGTATAAATAACATGTGTATGTTTGTCTGTTTATTGAGTATATATGAGTGTGTATATAACGTGTGTCTATTGTGTATAATCTGTATAATGTGTGATGTGTTTACTGTGTGAATATATGTGTGTATGTATTATGTACAAATGTATGCATAAATAATGTATGTATATAATGTTTGTTTGTGTACTGTGTGTGTATATATAATGTGTATATATAACGTGTGTATGTATCGTGTATAAATGTATGCATAAATAATGTGTGTATATAATGTGTGTATACTGTGCATATATGATGAGTGTGTATATGTGTGTATATAAATAATGTATAAATGTATGCATAAATAATGTGTGTATATAATGTTTCTGTGTCTATTGTGTGTATATACTGTGTTTATATGTTGTGTTTGTATCGTGTATAAACGTATGCATAAATAATGTGTCTATATGTTTGTGTGTCTGTTGTGTATATATACAGTATATATATAATGAGTGTATATGTAATGTGTGTATATTGTGTATAATCTGTATAATGTATGCATAAATAATGTGAGTATATAACACGTGTGTGTTTGTTATAGACCCTAGATGCATTGTGGGAATCTGTATGTACTGTAAATACAGTACAGCTGAGCTTCATTCATTATACCAGTTTGACCTTCTGTGTGTGTGTGTGTGTGTGTGTGTGTGCACCCCGCTGAGCTCAATGATGACGTTAGGGTGCTGAGTGCCGACCAATCAGAGGGCAGAAGAAGCCCGTCAGTCTCACACACACACACACACACACACACACACACACCTCTGTCTAGTAATGGTATCTCTGATTTCTGAATGAAGGTTATACCACCACAGCGCAGTCAACAGTGTGTTGGTGCCTGTTAAGGCGGCAACTCAAGGACCCACCAGTGATGCCCACCACTCTTGTGATGTCATGTAGGTCTATTTAAAACTGCCTATGGCCTACGCACATTTGATTTGCCCACCACAGAGCATAGGTCAACAAATGACGACTATGCTACAGTCGACCAAAGTGAGGAAGCTCCTACCACACGTTTACCAGAAGTAAACCCACTACATCAACCACAATCAGAAAACACCAAGATTTATACCTTCATCATGGATTCATCCATCTCCCATTAGCGAGAACACAGAACCTGTTGTAGAATAATATTATAACCCGTGTCAAGGGGGGGTCACACAATTTTTTTTAACCCGGGGGGGGTCTAGAAGGACAAAAGATTGAGAACCGCTGGCTTCTGCCATTTCAAAATAATGAGCACTGTGGTTCTGGAACTCCATCAAGCAGTGATTGCACAGGGTAAAAGTTTGTATTGGACATGACTCAGTAATGATAGCGCATTAGCATGCTAATGAAACAGCGTTAGAAGAGGCTGTTTATCCCTGAAGAGGCTGTAAAATCCCACCACAGACCACCAGCACCGGCGTCAGATCATCCACAGAAGAACCGGAGACGTTCCGGGGTGGTAAAGGCTTCCGTACCGATCCTTACTTAATCCCGCTAACGAGCTACTATCATGCTGCCTCGCTCTCAAGTGTGCGTTCGTACCGCAAGTGCCCTAACGAGCTGGCGGACTTTTTAACGAGCGCTAATTTCCTCCGCCGTAATACGCAGCCGCTAAATAGCATCCGTGATGATCAATTAAATTCGACCTTCAGCTCCGTCTCCACATTTTTGAGTCATTAGTACCTCAGGGCTATGATAAGCGCAAACACGCCGCCGCTAATCACAGCTGTGCAGGCCTCATTAGCCATGCTAGCTCCGAAATGAGAAAAGAACTTAAGTTTAACTTTGCTAGTTTACGCTGAAGCGATTTATTGTCCAGCGTTATTAGCATTATTCTGCAACGACTGTATGCTTTAGCGCTGTAGATAACACCCGACTGACTCCGAGCTGCCCGGTGACGTGCGCTGCCCCTACAGGCCCCTCACAGGCATGACGTGTTTGCTCATATCTGCGAGCCCTGATGTGGAACAGTGGGGAAACGTTTGCTGTTAAGTAGTTTCTGGGTCAGCGTTTGCATTAGCACTGTAATAAATCAGGATTAATATTTCATCCACATGCTAATGTGCTAATGTCTAAGACCAGCGCAGGATAAGCCGTACAGATCGCAGTAGCTAAGGATTATACGGGGAAACAGACAAGCTGTCTGAATTAGCATGCGTGATTAGCATTAGCAGCGAGAGCAGCGCTAATCTAAGGGTTCTGGACGCGGAAAACGTTTATAGCTCTTAAAAAAAGTCAGAAGATTTAAAGATTTTAAAAAACCTGATTTAAAGGAAGCAGCGTCGGTGGAGAAGCGGCAAAAACACAGAAGGAAAAATAGAATTTATGAACATTTCGACTGAATTTTTACACCATTTAGCAGCGGCTTTCTCATGCGTCATAAGAGATCCATTACATGTGCGTCCATTCTCAAAGACCCAACGTAGACTCGTTGGAAATAGATTTATTTTACTTCAGAAGGAATCTGTACCCCAATAACACAATAAACCAGACTGAGAAGCTGGAAGGTGTTGTGCTTTACACCACTGCCAATATTCTGAGCCTTGTGTCTTATCAACAGAAACAGCCTCTTATCAACAGAAACAACAGAAATGCTGACGCTGCTTCCAAGGCAGTTTGGAATCTGATAGTGATTGCTGTAGCCCTGTGTAGATCATTTCATACCAGGCTACTAGTGCCTGTGTGACTTTATAGCTGAGCCGTTCATGTTCCTAGACGTTTCTGGTTAAGGGCGTTGAGGTTGTTAAACATTAGGGGAGACAGGGCGGGTTCTGTGGGTCACTATTACTGAAATGAGCACCGCTGTTGTAACACAGCGGTCAGAGGAGAAGGACAAGCAGTGGAATAGCTGAAGAACCAGGAACAGATACTATGACCCTTCCTTTATACTGCTCTAGTCATATCACATTGGGGTGTTGGACTTTGGAACCTCCATTCTGTGCTGACTGGTGTTTCTTATCTGCTAACAACAGCCACAACTTAAGCTGCTACATGAGGATTTAGTGCACAAGCAGCAAAATACTAATATTCAGGTCATAGCCTACATAATATCACATTTTTCCATAACACTACCATAAGTTTATGGACACCTTGATATGTTGATTTTCCCGTCCCATTACGTGTGCTTATATTTTTACTTTTTTAATTATTTTACTCAACACAGAGCCACTATGAACTGCTATAAAGTGATAAAAGCACCTCAGATCTGCACTAGTGCTGGTTGAGACCTGAGCTCTTTTCCTGGATGCTCATTTATACTCCAGCGTTTCTGCATCATCTGTTTAAGATGTTCGGTGAGCGTTGGCCGCGGTCCGTGAGGATGGAGCCGCACTCCTCTCGGTGTTGGCAGGTGATAGTTATTCCTTCCTTCTTTCTCGCAGCGTTTCTCCTCCTCGCTCTGTAATTAGCAGTAATTAAGCTCTCAGCAGTCGGAGGCATTTCTCTCTGTAGGAGTGCAGCGTTGGTATCAAGCCCAGAAACAAAGACGGATGGCGTCGTTCTTTCTCCCTGTCCTTCTGTTTCTCTCTCAGGAGGCCGGAACAGGTTCCAAATTCTACCACACTGCTGCGTTTCCTGAACCCCTCATTGTTCTTGGGAATAATCTGCACGGTCTGCAATGTTCTAATAAAGTCCGAGTGCCTGGAGGTGAAGATCCAACAATGTACTGCAGGATGAATCCTCCACACGTTTTTTAGATAGTGAAGTATTACTACAGGGATTTGCTTCCGTTTAACATAATGTTCTTCCAAAACTAATTTGGAGTTTTACTTGGGTGGAACTAAGGAGCCTTTAAGTAAGGATCATTTTCCTGGCACACACTAAACCAGACTGAGAAGCTTAATCACAGTCGCTCCAGAATGGGCTGATGGTGTTGTGCTTTACACCACTGCCAATAATCTGAGCCTTGTAGGAGCCTCTTATCAACAGAAACAACAGAAATGCTGATGCTGCTTCCAAGGCAGTTTGGAACCTCATAGTGAGTGCTGTAGCCCTCTGTAGATCACTTCATACTAGGCTACAAGCGTGTCTGACATTATAGCCGAGCCGCTGATGTTCCTAGATGTTTTAGGTAAGGGGTGTTGGGGTTGGTAAACATTCAGAAGGGAGAGGAGAAGGACAAGTAGGCTCTTACAGCAGTGGAACAGCTGAAGAACAAGGAACAGATACTATGGCCCTCCTTTTATACTGCTCTAGTCATATCACATTGGGGTGTTGGACTTTGGAACCTCCATTCTGTTCTGACTGTTGTTTCCTATCTGCTAACAACAGCCTCATCACAAGCAGCCACATAAGGATTTAGTGAACAAGCAGCAAAATCTAATATTCAGGTAATATCAAATATAATATCTAATTTTTCCATAACATTACCAAAAGTTTATGGACACCTTGATATTTTACCTATCAGAGAACTCTAAAATATTGATTTTTAACTGTTTTTAACTGTATTTCAGTGTTTTTTTTATATAATATTTGTGTTATAGGCTCATTATTTTACATGAGCCTAAAATATATGCAGTTCCACAAGACCATGGGACGCATTAACAGGTTTCCCAAACACCCTTATGGAAAAACATACCTTGAAACTCAATGTCTTTAAAACTCAACAGCACTAGTGTTAAAGGATTTAACAGGGGTAACCTAACAGGGGTCTTCCCCAAACTCTTGACACAATCACTAAGTTTATACACTCGTTTGCTAGTGTGTGGCTGAAACACCTGAACTGAATCATTAGAAGGGCGTCCAAGATTTACCGAGAAATGGACAGTTGTAGCCTAGTGGTTAAGGTACTGGACTAGTAATCGAAAGGGTGCTGGTTCAAGTCCCACCAGTGCTAGGTTGCCACTGTTGGGCCCTTGAGCAAGGCCCTTAACCCTCAGTTGCTTAGACAGTATACTGTCACGCTAGTCTACATGCTTCAGAACATGTAGGTTTATTGTCGAGCTGTTGTTGCTCCAAGACAACGTTACAATATTTAATTTTTATAATTCTTCCCACTTTTTTCCCGCCAATTTTTCTCCCCTAATCTAGTCGTGTCCGATTACCCTGATTGCGTCCTCTACACTGATTCGACCCTTCACCGCTGACTGAGGACGCTTCTCAACTGACATACGCCCCCTCCGGCACGTACAGTCAGTACAGACTGCATCTTTCACCTGGGTGAGTCGAGTTCGTACGCCGACGGGCACTGTGTACGGAGGGCCACACCCCCATCAGCGTTATTCCTCAGCCCTGTGCAGGCGCCATCAGTCAGCCAGCAGGGGCCGCAGTTGCACCAGTTATGACGACCTATGATCCGACTTTTTAACAGCCAATGGTTGTTCATGCAGCCGCCCCGCCCAGTCGGAAGGCAGAGCTGAGATTCGAGACGATGTATCCGGAAACCCCAACTCTGGTGAGCTAGCGTACTTAGCCGCTGCGCCACCTGAGCGGCACGACAACGTTACAATGTTAAATCTTATGAGATTGATGGAGACCGCGTGAGCCGGAACACGACGTTCCTCATGATGTTCCACCACCTTGTTATCTTTTATTCTGAGATTTCTCAGCGGAAAAGCGACACGTACTAAAATAACTCAGCGTGATGAAGAACAATTATCACCCTGATCCTGCAACTTTACTCCACGCAGTTCAGCGCTCGGTGTTACAAACTTTCACTGCCTGAACGACCGAGCAAGAGCTTCGCTAATTACACTGACAAACCAGGTGGAAACCGTAGCTGAAGAAACCACATATAGACGTATGTCTAGCGATCTCTCTACATAGATGCATTTTACATCATCCTACACTTAGATCCCTTAAAACGCTCCTACTGAGGCGCCTTACATTTGGCGTACACCGATCAGTCATAACATTAAAACCACCTCCTTGTTTCTACTCTCACTGTCCATGTTATCAGCTCCACTTACCATATAGAAGCACTTTGTAGTTCTACAATTACTGACTGTAGTCCATCTGTTTCTCTACATACTGTTTTAACCTGCTTTCACCCTGTTCTTCAATGGTCAGGACCCCCACAGGACCACCACAGAGCAGGTATTATTTAGGTGGTGGATGATTCTCAGCACTGCAGTGACACTGACACGGTGGTGGTGTGTTAGTGTGTGTTGTGCTGGTATGAGTGGAGTTTTTAAACACCTCACTGGACTGAGAACAGTCCACCAACCAAATATATCCAGCCAACAGCGCCCCACAGGCAGCGTCCTGAGACCACTGATGAAGGTCTAGAAGATGACCGACTCAAACAACAGCAGGAGATGAGCGATCGTCTCTGACTTTACATCTACAAGGTGGACCAACTAGGTAGGAGCGTCTAATAGAGTGGACAGTGAGTGGACACGGTATTTAAAAATCCACTCATATCAGCACAACACATCACTGCAGTGCTGAGAACCATCCACCACCTAAATAATACCTGCTCTGTGGGGGTCCTGACCATTGAAGAATGAAAGGGGGCTTTTGTCAACATCAGTTTCTGAACTCGTAAAAACTGTATGGACACAAATTCCCACAGACCCAATCCAAGCCTGAGAAAATGTTTCAGAATTGTGTTGGCTGTTAGAGCTGGAAACAGGGACAGCATGAGAACAGGCGTCCAAATACTTTTGGCCATATAATACATGTACTTTCTCTCTCTCAGTTCTGCGTGTCTTTATTAAATATTATCAATAATTAATCATCTCTCTTCACACAGACGAACCCTGAAGGAAAACATGAACTCTGGAATCAAACATCTGAGGGATCTCATGGTGATTTCTTCATTTCTGTCTTAATTAATAGCTGAACTTTAATTACACCCCCCACCCCGCCACACCCCCGCCGCCACCGCCGTCCCAGTGTGCCGTGCGTCTCTGTGGAGTTCCACTGATGAATGAAATATGAATGAGGTTTAACAGAACCAGGAGGAAACAAAGACGAGGCAGCGGCTCAGACTGGTGAAGATCTACATCTGTGGTGGACCACATGATACACACGTACAGAGAGACACGTCTCAGAGAGTGAGACACACTTTTACAAACAGTATCGAGCTGTTTGGTGTAGCGGGTGAGATACTGTAAGCTAATAAATCTCCATTAGCGTGGAGCTACAAAGAGCCATGCTAATGCTAGCTGTCTGTCAAGCAGTGTTTGATCTAATCTAGACTTCAAGGGCCTGAAAAATCTCAACAGTGATTTTGTGCACAGCTGTTCATATATTTATACATCAGTTATAATCTTATAATCTGCTTCTACTATATATACTGTATATTATGTATATATTTATACTTATAACTAATGTTTTATATTTATACTATATATTATATATTTATACTATTATAATAATCTATATCATTGCTTCTATATGTATACCTATATCCAATAATGTATTTTATAAATGTACGTTGTACTACGTATATATTACATATTTATACTATTATAATAATCTATATTGCTGCTTCTATTGTATATATTTTATTTTATATTTATACTTTATACTATATACTACATATTTATACTGTTATAATAATCTATATTATTGCTTTTATTGTATATATTTATACTCAAACCCAATATTTTATTTTATATTTATACTTTAGACCATATACTATATATGTATACTATTATCAAAAGCTATAATATTTCTTCTATTGTATATATTTACACCTATACCCAATATTTTTATTTTATATTTATCCTATATACTATATATTTATACTATACTACATATTGGTTATCAATATTCAATATTATTGCTTCTATTATATATATTTTATATTTATACTTAATATTTTATATATCATTTTAATATAATACATACTGTATTACTGCTCCTATTATTATTAATTAATTTTTAGTTCATGCCATACTGTCAGATGCACAAACTTCCTACAAACACAAACTTCCTACCTTCCTACAAAACAGACAATAAATAAATGAATGAATGAATAAAAATAAACATTGTTTTGTCAGTGAGTTGTGCAGTCACCCAAAAACATCAAATCAAACCCTTTTTCACCAGGAAAATCTCTTAATCAGCTTAATTCACTGATCAATACTTCTCCATCCTCTCTTTGAGGACTCTAAGAACCTTTTTTAGCTTCACTTTCTGTAAAATGTGTCCAAGCGTTTGAGCAGTGGTGCACGTCTAATGAGGGGTTTTATTCCATTTTGGTCCAGCGGTGGTCAGACAGAACTCCACACTGAGGTTCACACAGGAATCCCAATGTGGAACGAAAGGAACCCAAACACATATTTAAAACCCACGCGCTGCGTCCGTTCCGGTGCAGACGTGTACCAGCTGGAGGTTCTGCTCCACCTCGGGGCTGATGATCTAATCTAGGCTTGCTCTGGTCTGGAAATCAGGTTTGGATGTGAGGTCACTGCTGGCATTACACAATGGTACAGATTACAGAGCTGAACCAGGATGATTTATAATCAGAATAATCTAACACACATAACACACACGGCCAAAAGTATGTGGACACTTGACCATGAAATCAGACGTGTCGGACAGTTTCTGACAGACTAAACCTCTGATATGAAACGCAGGAACGTGGAACCCGCGGCTCTACTGGCTCAGACAGAAGCTGAGTAGGTATGTTAGGTGAGTTGGTGTGTTAGGTAGGAAGGTTTAAACCTGGCTCAAAAAGGATGAGTATTTCTGAAGCGATGCTGCAGTTTAGTGTTCTGGTGTGTTTAGTGTTCTGGTGTGTTTAGTGTTCTGGTGTGTTTAGTGTTCTTAGTGTTCTGGTGTGTTTAGTGTTCTTAGTGTTCTGGTGTGTTTAGTGTTCTTAGTGTTCTGGTGTGTTTAGTGTTCTTAGAGTTCTGCTGTGTTTAGTGGTGTGTTCTGTGATGATGAAGCAGAGGTCGAGTGTAAGAACAAAGCTCTGTGTGTAACAGAGACGGTCAGATTGCAGTTCCATCCTCACAGCTTTTATGGTGAGCTGTGGGTAGTGATTGAAAGAACAGGGTCACAGATACAGCCGGAATTTAGGGTTTTTTTTCTTCTGTGGTGGCTGAGCTTTACTCACGATAACAGGATGAGGAGCTCGATCAGAGGCAGAACTGCTGCCGCCTCACAAACAACAAGAGGAGGAGAAGAGAAAACTGAAATGTGACAATGACAGATAAAAGGCAGACGAACACGTCCTTTATGTTCCTGCTGATGATGATGGAATCCAACACATGTTCAAAGAAAGAGAGAGAGAGAGAGAATATGTGTGTGTGTGTGTGTGTGTGAGAGAGAGAGAGAGAGAGAGAGAGAGAGAGAGAGAGAGAGAAGGAAAGAATGTGTGTGTGTGTGTGTGTGTGTACATATGAGAGAGAGGGAAAGAATGTGTGTGTGTGTGTGTGTATGTGTGTGTGTGTGTGTGTGTGTTATACGATAACCATAACAAGTACAAAAGCCAACAGGTGTGGATATAAAAGGATGAACAGCTGTGTGTGTGTGTGTGTGTGTGTGTGTGTGTGTGTGCAGGATTGGGGGTCCTTTATAATAAAAGGATCAGGTGGAGAATTGAAGAATGTGATATGACACACACACACACACACACACACATGTATGATGTAGTACAAATGTAATCATGTATGTGATGAAAGTATAATATTGTAGAAAGAGAAAAGTATAGTATAGTATTAATACAGAGTATCATATGAATAAAAAGTATAGTATTGTACACAACAGAGAATATAGTATAGTAGAGAACAGTATAGTGTAGTATGAATATGAAGTATAGTACAGTAGAGAACAGTATAATATGAATTTGGAGTATACAGTAGTATAGTTAAAACAGTATAGTGTAGTATGGATATGGAGTATAGTGTAGTAGAGAACAGTATAGTGCAGTATGAATATGGAGTATAGTAAAGAACAGAGTATAGTGTAGTATGAATATGGAGTGTAGTGTAGTATGAATATGGAGTATAGTAGAGAACAGAGTATAGTGTAGTATAAATATGGAGTATAGTATAGTAGAGAACAGTATAGTGTAATATGAATATGAAGTATTGTTCAGTAGAGATCAGTATAGTGTAGTATGAATATGGAGTATAGTAGAGAACAGAGTATAGTGTAGTATAAATATGGAGTATAGTATAGTAGAGAACAGAGTATAGTAGAGTATGAATGTAGAGTATTTATATTGTTAGTATTTTTATTGGTCTGTCTGGGTCAGTAATAATCTGACCTGTTAACCCCCGGTCTGATCCGGTGGGTGTTCGGGAGGGTGTAGATCAGATCCCTCTGTTAAACTCATCAGTGTGGGTTTGTTCCTCGTTACCTCGTCTCGTTCCTCGGTTCCTCACCTCGCTGCTCCGTCCTTTAATGTTTTCCAGATGTTGAGCAGATTTTAGGAGAACCATCAGAATGCCCGAGTGTGTGTGTGTGTGTGTGTGTGTGTGTGTGTGTGTATTCACTGACTGCTGTACTGAGGAACAATGACATCACATCAGCACCGGCCAAACCTGCAGATATGGGCTGCGTCCCAAACCACATTCTAACCTAATAAACCGTCTGCATCGTCGCATGTGATAGGACAGGATTAGAGTTCCCATTTCTGGCTGTGTTTCAAACCACAAACTAATAAATACAGAGAGCTCTGAAAAGCTTTTCACCTCCCTAAACTATTTATATCATCTTATATTTAGTTCAGTTTAGAGCACTGATTTTACATCTGAAGTGAGGGTGATGTTCTGAGGGTGATGTTATAAAGTGAGGGTTATGGTATGATGTTATGGTGTAGGGAGTGTTATGACATTGATGTTATGATGATGTTATGATGTGATGTTATGATGTGAGGGTAATGTGATGTGAGGGTGATGTTATGATGGGAGAGATGTTATGATGTCAGGAATGTTATGATGGGAGAGATGTTATGATGTCAGGAATGTTATGATGTGAGAGATGTTATGATGTGATGTTTTGATGTGAGGGATGTTATGAGGGTGATGTTATTATGTGAGGGATGTTATGATGTGATGTTATGATGTCAGGGATGTTATGACTTGATGTTATGATGTCAGGGATGTTATGATGTGAGAGATGTTATGATGTGATGTTATGATGTGAGGGATGTTATGACTTGATGTTATGATGTCAGGGATGTTATGATGTGATGTTTTGATGTGAGGGATGTTATGAGGGTGATGTTATGATGTGAGGGATGTTATGACATGATGTTATGATGTCAGGGATGTTATGATGTGATGTTATGATGTGAGGAATGTCATGATGTGAGGGATGTTATGGTGTGAGGGATGTTATTATGTGAGGGATGTTATGATGTGAGGGATGTCATGATGTGAGGAATGTTATGGTGTGAGGGATGTGATGATGTGAGGGATGTCATGATGTTAGGGATGTTATGATGTGAGGGATGTTATGATGTGAGGGATGTCATGATGTGAGGGATGTTATGATGTGAGGGATGTCATGATGTGAGGAATGTTATGGTGTGAGGGATGTGATGATGTGAGGGATGTCATGAGGGATGTCATGATGTGAGGGATGTCATGATGTGAGGGATGTTATGATGTGAGGGATGTCATGATGTGAGAGATGTCATGATGTGAGGGATGTCATGATGTGAGGGATGTTATGATGTGAAAGATGTTATGATGTGATGTCATGGTGGTGATGTTATGGTGTGGGCAGTGAAGATGTTTTCATTAGTGTGTCAGTGTTATTTATATTTGAGTCTAAACTGCACTTCATTCTTCATTTGTTTTTTAACCAATCATGAACAGCCGTCCTCCATCTGTCCACCACTGTGTCTGTGTGAGTGTGTGTGTGTGTGTGTGTGTGTGTGTGTGTGTGTGTGTGTGCGCGCGAGTGTGTGTGTGTGCGTGTGGATATTGTTCTGCAAATACGACTGTCACTCCAGATCCAAGTTAAAAGTTCATGCGTGACACACCAACACACCCACTGACATTTACATTCCTCTCTCTCTCACACACACACTCACACACACTTATTGTCATGCCTTATCCATAGTAATGTCACACCGACTGTCTGTCTTCAATGTGTGTGTGTGTGTGTGTGTGTGTGTGAACCACAAACTGTGAAAGAGAGACACATTGGTCACAGCACGCATTATACCCTTGTAACCCCCCCCCCCACACACACACACACACACACAGCTGCCATGTTGATGTGTGTCCTTGATTTTGCTGTAAGAATACTTTTACTATATATGGACTGTCTATGGTGACTGTGTGTGTGTGTGTGTGTGTGTGTCTGTTATGATTTAACTTTAGAAACCCGCTTATAAAAACACTGTGAAGGTTCCAGAACCTAAAAATCCTCAGGTCAGTGTGTGGACCAGGCCGAAGATAAAAAGTGAAGACATGAGATGAAACCAGAGGTCCTTCAGATGAACCAGAGTGGACGAGCTTCACTCTCAGTTCATAATCTCCTGATTTATGACCGCCGGAGATCAAGGGTCCTGAACCTGTTTCAACTCATGATCCACCTAATCCAAGCACGGAGGCTTTCAGGTTCTTCAAGAACCGGACCAGATATACGAATGAAGACGAATAATGTTCACAGAGAGGGTGAAAATGTTCAGCACCTCCAAGGTCCTGGATGTTCAAACCTTGGAAGAAAAACTGCCAAAGCTACAACTTGTCTGGGATTTTTTTTCAAGGTGATAAAACCTGAAGAACCATCACAGATCGATAATGCTGCCCTGCTGAGATGCACTCAGACTTCATCCAAAAGCAGGAGGCGCTTTCACCCCAAATTCACAAAGACAGGTAGAGAATAAACTTGGTCCACCTTGTAGATGTGAAGTCAGAGACGATCGCTCATCTATTGCTGCTGTTTGAATCGGTCATCTTCTAGACCTTCATCAGTGGTCACAGGACGCTGCCCGTGGGGCGCTGTTGGCTGAATATTTTTGGTTGGTGGACGATTCTCAGTCCAGCAGTGACAGTGAGGTGTTTAAAAACTCCAGCACTAACACAACACACTAACACACCAGCACCATGTCAGTGTCACTGCAGTGCTGAGAATGATCCACCACCTAAATAATACCTGCTTGTGGTGGTCCTGTGGTGGTCCTGACCATTGAAGAACAGCATGAAAGCAGGCTAAAAAAGCATGCAGAGGAACAGATGGACTACAGTCAGTAATTGTAGAACTACAAAGTGCTTCTATATGGTAAGTGGAGATGATATAATGGACAGTGAGTGTAGAAACAAGGAGGTGGTTTTTAATGATAATTGAGTTCATCTGATCTGAGGAGATGTTGGTCAGTGACCAGAAGAATAACAGCGTTAAAAACTCATCCAGCTGCACCACAGATCAGCATTTGTTGTGTTTTGAACACAAACCCAGCAGTAGATGAGTGTTTGGCAGTGAAAAAGCGTCTCACGCTGCTGTGTTCCTGAGTCTATTTAGAGCGACTATCCTCCCCTACTGCCATGTTCATCCACTCTAATTGTGTTAGTGAGATGCTAAGGTGTGTGTGTGTGTGTGTGTGTGTGTGTGTGTGTCTCTCCGACAGCTGGACTCAGACAGCAGTGGTTTATCTGTGTCTTCAATCTGACTAATGGACTATCAGATTTTCTCCAAGAATAGAACCGACTGACGGATCATCTGTTCCCTCACTGACAGAAAAAACTACATCAACGACGAACGTACAGAAAATCTGGTAAAAAACAAGTAAAATAAAAAAACGACCTTGGAGGTGAGAAGGTGGCGCTAAACCCGAGCGTTATAGCTCACTCGGACTGCATCGATTCACAGTTTTAATCCTCTGATCCTGTTAGCAGAGCTTTACGCTTTGTCCTCACGTCCACAAAACATGGCAAAACTCGCCGTCCTGATGCTAACGCTGCTGTAATATCAAGTTTCAGTAAATAAAAAAAAAAAACATCAACTTCTCAAAGCTGCAGCAGAACCGAGTCGATCAATCCCGGCTCACTATATATAGAAAGAGAGTTTTAAACCCAGGAACAAACACAGAGGCTAGCAAAGTAGCAGAGCTAGCAAAACACAGAGGGCACGGGGTGGGTTCACAGACGCCTGCGATGCTCGCGATGTGAGAAGCATACTACAATAGCAGCAGAGCTAATATTTATGAAGAAAAAGGCTAGCAAAGTGCAAGTCTAGCAGGAAACGCCGGGCGTGGAATACATCCAAGCTCATCACAAGCTAGCAAAGTTTTCAAGGATGACAAAGTCCAGAGGCTAGCAAACGAGAGAGAAAAACTAGCATTACACGGATGAAATGGATAAACAGAGAGAGAGAACACGGCTGGCCTCTGGCATAGCCTTGAATTTAGCTAATAACGAGGCTAGCACAGGTACAGAAAAAATTAAAACACACTAGCAAAGCTAATAAAAAGAGCAAAGCCTCAGAGCACGCTAAGCAACAAGGCACCAAACTAAGCACCGAATGCTTGGAAACTACGAAAATAAAGTATGGTGTTCCACAGGGGTCAGTGTTGGGACCTTTATAATTTACACTCTACTTACTACCATTAGAAATAATGTTATTTGATAATGTGTTTGTATGTATATGAGTGTGTGTGTGTATGTGAGTGAATGTGTGTGTGTATGTGAGTGTGTGTATGTGCATGTGTGTATATCCGTGTATACGTGTATCTGAATGAATGTGTATGTGTGTCTGTTTGTATTTGTTAGTGTGTGTATATGAGAGTATATGTGTATGTTTGTATGTGTCTGTCAGTGTGTATGTATGTGTGTATATGCTTGTATATATGTGTGTGTGTGTGTGTGTGTGTTTGTCAGTGTCTGTCAGCGTGTGTATACGCATGTATGTGTGTGTGTTTGTATGTATCTGTCAGTGTGTGTATGTGTGTGTTTGTGTATGTGTATGCATGCGTATGTATGTGTATGTATGTTAGTGTGTATATGTGTGTATGTGTGTGTTTGTATGTTTATGTATGTGTGTATATGCATGTATATGTGTATGTACATGTGTGTATGTGTGTATGTGTACATGTGTGTATGTATAAGTGTGTACATGTGTGTATGTGTATGTATGTACAGTATGTGTGTGTGTATATGTGTGTGTACGTGCATGTACATTTGTATGTGTATGTTTGTATGCATCTGTTAGTGTGTAGATGTGTGTATGTGTGTAGGGCAGTTGTAGGTGCTAGACTAGTAAGCAGAAGGTTGCTGGTTCAAACCCCACCACTGCCAGGTTGCCACTGTTGGGCCCTTGAGCAAGGCCCTTAACCCTCAATTGCTTAAACTGCATAATGTAAGTCGCTTTGGATAAAAGCGTCTGCTAAATGCTGTAAATGTAAATGTATGTATGTATAAGTGTGTATGTGTGTGTATGTGTTTGTATGTACGTGAGTGTGTGTGTTTGTGCATGTGTATGTATGTCTAAGTGTGTATGTGTGTGTTTGTATGCATCTGTTAGTGTGTATATGTGTGTATGAAGGTGTTTGTATGTATGTGTGTGTGTGTGTGTGTGTACGTGCGTGTTGCGGTGGTCTCCCGGTAATGAAGTGCATCATGCATTTTTATCAGCGGCTCTGGGCTCTTTGCTATGGAAACGGTTTCTGTGGGGAAGCTGATATTTTTACCTGCTCGTTTCTGCTTTATTTTCATTTTGCGCTCTAAACGTCTCCCTGTAGAATCTCCTCACGCAGTAAACAAGCTCCATTCAATATTTATCATCACGCCGCTTCAGGTGCTGCTGCAACAACCGCCGCTCCTCAGAGTTCAGCTGGAGCTTCAGCTGGAGCTTCAGCAGGGTGAGGGATCACTGAAACGGGGGGCGAACATTACACCCCTCCTCCAGACTGAACGGGTAATGGGATTAGGATTAAGATCAGGATTAAGATTAGGATAAAAATTAGAATTAATATTAGGATGGATTTAATCCTATCTGATTAGAACAGCGGCTTTTATAAGCCCTGTCTGGAACGTAATATTTTAAGCAGCCGATTTGAGGAGGCTGATGAATAATTGATGAGCGTGGGTGCTTCCGACCAATCACGGTGCCAGAATCAGTTTCAGTGTCGATGGGAGAACAGTGATTACCCATCAGCCATCTGTCAGACACACTTTGCTGTTGAGCTTTAGGCCGGGATCATGATTGAGGTCTGTGTTTAAGAGTCGGTCATTAGAGAAGCGGAGAGATATGAGATGAGACGAGCGCGTCTCGAGCGAGAGAGATTCAGATTACGAGGTGCCACATATTTCCTGAGTAGAGCAGCACCACTTCAGATGAAAATGTAAAAAAAAAAAAGAATTAAAAATAACTTTAGAACGACTTCAGATATGGAATCTAATCCAGTGTTAGGACTTATAAGATATATATAATATATAGTGTAAAACAGAACGCCTTTATCTGTCATATACATATACAGGTGTACAGTACAACAGAATTCTTCCTTCGTGTATTCCAGCTTGTTTGGTCAGAGCGCAGGATCAGCCATTGTTCGAGAGGGTTTAGGGCCTTGCTCAAGGGCCCAAAAGTGGCTGCATAGCAGAGCTAGGATTTGAACTCACAACCTTGATTGATAACCCAAAGCTCTACCCACTTGGCTACCGCTGTCCCATTTGTGTGTGTGTTAGTGTATCTTCCAAGGAGGAACAAGCCATGAAAATGCTGGCAGGATGTTGGGAGCCAAGACTGATTGATGCCAGATGACTTTGTTGAGCTATTAACACAATTAACACAATTAACACAATTCAGCAAAGAAGAGCGGAACTAAATTCCTCCTCAGTGATTTAACAGTCTCATCACAAGCTGTTACTATGGTATGTATTTATGTGTTAGTATATATTATGTGTTTTTGTGTTAGTGCCTGTGAGTGTGTGTTAGTGTATGTGTTCGCGTGTTAGAATGTGTGTTAGTGTATATGTGTCTGTGTGTTAGTGTGAGTGTGCGTGTGTTTGTTAGTGTGTGTCTGTGTGTTAGTGTATATGTGTGTATGTTAGTGTGTTAGTGTATATGTGTCTTAGTGTGAATGTGTGTTAGTGTATATGTGTGTGTGTTAGTGTGTTAGTGTATATGTGTGTGTGTGTGTTAGTGTATATGTGTGTGTTAGTGTGTTAGTGTATACAGTATGTGTCTGTGTTAGTGTGAGTGTGCGTTTGTTTGTTAGTGTGTGTCTGTGTGTTAGTGTATATGTGTGTGAGTTAGTGGTGATATGTGTGTGTTAGTGTATGTGTGTGTGTTAGTGTGGATATGTGTGTGAGTGTATATGTGTCTGTGTGTTAGTGTGAATGTGTGTGTTATTGTGTTAAGTGTATATGTGTGTGTTAGTGTGTATGTGTGTGTGTGTTCATGTGTTAGTGTATATGTGTCTGTGTGTTAGTGGTGATATGTGTGTGAGTGTGTGTGTGTTTGTTAGTGTGTGTCTGTGTGGTAGTGAGGATATGTGTGTGAGTGTGTTAGTGTGTGTCTGTGTTAGTGTGTTGGTGTGTATGTGTTTGTGAATGTGTGTCTGTGTGTTAGTGTGGACATGTCTGTGTGTGAGTGTGTGTCTGTGTGTTAGTGTGGACATGTCTGTGTGTGAGTGTGTGTCTGTGTGTTAGTGTGGACATGTCTGTGTGTGAGTGTGTGTCTGTGTGTTAGTGTGTGTCTGTGTTAGTGTATATGTGTCTGTGTGTTAGTGTGGATATGTGTGTGAGTGTGTTAGTGTGTTTGTGTTAGTGTGTTGGTGTGTATGTGTGTGTGAGTGTGTCTGTGTGTTAGTGTGGACATGTCTGTGTGTGAGTGTGTGTCTGTGTGTTAGTGTGGACATGTCTGTGTGTGAGTGTGTGTCTGTGTGTTAGTGTGGACATGTCTGTGTGTGAGTGTGTGTCTGTGTGTTAGTGTGGACATTGTTAAGCTTTTAACCCATATAACACAATTCTGCAAAGAAGAGCGGCACTAACTTCCTCCTCAGTGATGTAAAAGTTTCATCACAAGCTGTTACCGTGTGTGGGGGGGCAGATACTTTTTCACAGGTGTGCTACAGGTTCTGCCCTGTATATTTCTGATCCTTCTGTCTGATTATCCTCGAGCTCAGCGTCTGATTCTCCCGCTCCATCAGAATACCAGGTGATTTATTCTCCTCTGACGTTCCTCAAAGCTCCGGTCCTGCTACAGAGATCTTCCACAGCTACACATGGCTAAAAAACCCTCGATCATCTCGAGTGGGACGAACAAACAGAAGCAGAAAATGAAAAAGGTCCAGAAATTAAAAGATAAAAAGAAACCAGCAGTGAAACAAAAGCAGAAATAAATAATAAAGCAGAAGCTGAAATGAGAAGCTGAAGGTAATAGAAGGAGACGGTGCTGCGGGACTCTCACTGTTCATCTCTTCTTTATAGATTTATGGTTTTGGAGTGTGACGGTGTGGGTGCTGCTCGCACACACACACTCAGGTTTGATACACTTACAGACTTCAAAGTCAAAAGAAATGAAAACTGTTGAAAAAATAATATATATATATATATATAAAAAATTTCTTCACAACCACGACCAATTACAGAGAGAGAGACAGTGTGTGTGAGAACGTCAGTCAGTGCGTGTGTGTGTGTGTGTGTGTGTGAGAGTGTTTGTGTCTGTGTGCTTTTTTGTGTTTGTATGTGTTTTTGTGTTAATGTGTTGGTGTGTGTAACTGTGCGTTTTTGTGTTAGTGTGTTTGTGTGTGTTAGTGTTTGTTTGTGTGTTAGAGTGTGTTTTTAAGTTAGTGTGTTTGTGGGTGTGTTTGTGTGTTATTGTATCTTTGTATGTTAGTGTGTGTGTATTAATGTACAGTAGTATGTGTTTGTGTGTCAGTGTGTATTAGCATTTGTTTTTGTGTGTTAATGTGTGTTTGTATTAGTGTCTGTTAGTGTGTTAGTGTATGTGTGTGTGTTATTGTGTTTTAGTGTATGTATGTTTTTGTGTGTTAGTGTATGTGTGTATTAGTGTGTGCTAATGGGTGTGTTTGTGTTAGTGTGTATTAGTATGTGTTTGTGTGTCAGTGTGTGTTTTAGTGTTAGAGTGTGTGTTTCTGTTAGTGTATGTGTGTGTTTGTTAGTTTGTGTCTGTGTGTGTGTTTGTGTATGTGTGTATTAGTGTGTGTATTTGTGTGTTAGTGTGTATTAGTATGTGTTTGTGTAGTATGTCTGAGTGTGTTAGTATTAGTGTATGTTTTTGTCTTAGTGTGTGTGTTAGTGTTTGTGTGTTATTGTGTTTTAGTGTATGTCTGTTTTTGTGTGTTAGTGTGTGTGTGTATTAGTGTGTGTGTTTGTATTACTGAGTGTGTGTGTGTGTGTATTACTGAGTGTGTTTGTGTGTGTGTGTGTGTGTGTGTGTGTGTGTGTGTGTGTGTGTGTGTGTGTTATTTACTACCCTATAAGGAATCATACACCGGCGCTGCTGTGAGTTCTGATGAAGCACTTTAAAGGTAAATGTTCCCACCTGCCATCAAACACATAAGCACATTTCACAAACTTCTCCAACACACACACACACACACACACACACACACACATTACAAAGCTGTTATCTACACCCACTAGCCTCTTGGTGGTGTGATTAGCCTGGCATGCTAAGTAGTGCCACTTGTCCTGGATTTTGTTCAGCAGTAACAGTGATGACGTTCACGTTCACATTTGCAGCAGTTATGACTGAACACCATGTATGCAAGTGAGGGTTAGGGGCCTTGCTCAGGGGCCCAACAGTGGTCACTTGATGGTAGCAGGGATTAAACCACTGAGCGAGCACCGCCGTTACCCTTCGCTGTCTCTAATATCTGTCTCACCAACAACGAACGTACCAAACTTCAAAGGTCTTTAAGAAAGAACTCTGGTTACTGGTTCTGACCACCTCCACTCCACTCATTCATATTTGTGTGTGTGTGCAGATGAGAGAGAGTATAAGTGTGTGTGTGTGTGTGTGTGTGTGTAGGAGAGAGTTTAGGTGTGTAGATTAGAAAGAGTATTAGAGTGTGTGTGTAGGAGAGAGAGAGTTTTAGAGAGAGTGTGTGTGTGTAGGAGAGAGTTTGTGTGTGTGTAGATGAGAGAGAGAGTATTACAGTGTGTGTGTGTGTGTGTGTGTGTGTAGGAGAGAGTTTGTGTGTGAGTGTGTTTGTCTGTGTAGATGAGAGAAAGTATTAGTGTGTGTGTGTTTGTAGATGAAAGAGAGTATTAGTGTGTGTGTGTGTGTGGATAAGAAAGCATGTTAGAGTGTGTGTGTGTGTGTGTGTGTTTCAGAGTGTGTAGATGAGAGAGAGAGTATTAAAGTGTGTGTGAGTGTGTGTGTGTGTGTGTGTGTGCAGCTGTAATAACTCATGCTATTTTAAACAAGGCCCCATTCTGCTGAACTCCAGAAAACAAACCGTCCAATCAGAACAGCGGGACTCCAGATGAATGAATAACAGCTCACAGAGGGCAAAATAAAGAGCAAAGTGTAACGAGGAAGAGGCGAATCCCCACATGCACAGTAGAGAGAAAATTAGGTAACAATAATGTCACATCCACCACACAATTCAGTTCCCTTCATAACACAGGAATGTCACCTCTGTAACACAATAGTCACCTCTGTAACACAGTAGTCACCTCTGTAACACAATAGTCACCTCTGTAACACAGTAAAGTCACCTCTGTAACACAGTAATCACCTCTGTAACACAGTAAAGTCACCTCTGTAACACAATAGTCACCTCTGTAACACAGTAGTCACCTCTGTAACACAATAGTCACCTCTGTAACACAGTAAAGTCACCTCTGTAACACAGTAGTCACCTCTGTAACACAATAGTCACCTCTGTAACACAATAGTCACCTCTGTAACACAATAGTCACCTCTGTAACACAATAGTCACCTCTGTAACACAGTAAAGTCACCTCTGTAACACAATAGTCACCTCTGTAACACAGTAAAGTCACCTCTGTAACACAATAGTCACCTCTGTAACACAATAGTCACCTCTGTAACACAGTAAAGTCACCTCTGTAACACAACAGTCACCTCTGTAACACAGTAGTCACCTCTGTAACACAATAGTCACCTCTGTAACACAGTAGTCACCTCTGTAACACAATAGTCACCTCTGTAACACAGTAAAGTCACCTCTGTAACACAATAGTCACCTCTGTAACACAATAGTCACCTCTGTAACACAGTAAAGTCACCTCTGTAACACAACAGTCACCTCTGTAACACAGTAAAGTCACCTCTGTAACACAGTAGTCACCTCTGTAACACAATAGTCACCTCTGTAACACAATAGTCACCTCTGTAACACAATAGTCACCTCTGTAACACAGTAAAGTCACCTCTGTAACACAATAGTCACCTCTGTAACACAGTAAAGTCACCTCTGTAACACAATAGTCACCTCTGTAACACAATAGTCACCTCTGTAACACAGTAAAGTCACCTCTGTAACACAACAGTCACCTCTGTAACACAGTAGTCACCTCTGTAACACAATAGTCACCTCTGTAACACAGTAAAGTCACCTCTGTAACACAATAGTCACCTCTGTAACACAGTAAAGTCACCTCTGTAACACAATAGTCACCTCTGTAACACAATAGTCACCTCTGTAACACAATAGTCACCTCTGTAACACAGTAAAGTCACCTCTGTAACACAATAGTCACCTCTGTAACACAGTAAAGTCACCTCTGTAACACAATAGTCACCTCTGTAACACAATAGTCACCTCTGTAACACAGTAAAGTCACCTCTGTAACACAACAGTCACCTCTGTAACACAGTAGTCACCTCTGTAACACAATAGTCACCTCTGTAACACAGTAAAGTCACCTCTGTAACACAATAGTCACCTCTGTAACACAGTAAAGTCACCTCTGTAACACAATAGTCACCTCTGTAACACAATAGTCACCTCTGTAACACAGTAAAGTCACCTCTGTAACACAACAGTCACCTCTGTAACACAGTAGTCACCTCTGTAACACAATAGTCACCTCTGTAACACAGTAGTCACCTCTGTAACACAATAGTCACCTCTGTAACACAGTAAAGTCACCTCTGTAACACAGTAAAGTCACCTCTGTAACACAATAGTCACCTCTGTAACACAGTAAAGTCACCTCTGTAACACAATAGTCACCTCTGTAACACAATAGTCACCTCTGTAACACAGTAAAGTCACCTATGTAACACAATAGTCACCTCTGTAACACAGTAAAGTCACCTATGTAACACAATAGTCACCTCTGTAACACAGTAAAGTCACCTCTGTAACACAGTAAAGTCACCTATGTAACACAATAGTCACCTCTGTAACACAATAGTCACCTCTGTAACACAAGTCATCTCTGTAACACAGTAAAGTCACCTCTGTAACACAATAGTCACCTCTGTAACACAGTAAAGTCACCTCTGTAACACAGTAAAGTCACCTATGTAACACAATAGTCACCTCTGTAACACAGTAGTCACCTCTGTAACACAATAGTCACCTCTGTTACACAATAAAGTCACCTCTGTGATCACATTAATGTCACATCTATAAAGTAACAATGTCACCTCAGTAACATAATGTCACCTCTGTAACAGAATAATGTCACCTCCACCACACAACGTCACCTCAGTAACGGTCACCCCCACCACACAATAATGTCACATCTATAACACTATAATGTCCCCTTTATAACACTATAATGTCCCCTTTATAACACAATAATTTCACATATATAACAAAATGTTAACTCAGTAATAATGTCATCTCTGTAACAAAGTAATGTCACATTTATAACGCAATTATGTCACAAAATTGATTGGTCTTCAATGCGCTCTTAATGGAATTTACTGTATTTACTACTATAGATTCAATATTGTATAATATAAGTTTCCTTACTTTAAAAATGCATCATTCTAAAAAATCAATTCAACTATATTTGGACAGCATGTTTATAACAGACGTTGTCTCATAGTAACCAGATCCAAAGAGTCCAGAACCAAAACCCCTGTTGAGCAGCTGAGGGCGACTGTGGCAGGAAGGAAGAAACCTTGAGAGGAACCAGACTTAACTGGGATCTCCAGCTTTCCTGGGCTGCCTGGAAGACACTTACTGTGGTTCACTGGAGTCCTAGAACCTTAGAGATAGTTTTTAAACCCCTTTTTATCTTTTATCTTCTTCACAATGCAAGTGATGTTTCCATCCAACAGAGCTTCACTAATCAAACCGAGGGGTGTCGAGTCTGAACACACGCAGTTATCATTACATTTAAGTAATTACATTTCCACACGACACTCGGAGTTAAAATGATGATTTAAAAAACGTCTTTGATTTAAATCAAGTTTAGATTAAAGAGCTGAAAGAGTCGATATAAATAAAATGTGCAAATTCAACCGCAATTAGGAACGGGGACAAATATTAATATTAATGTTCCTTCTATTAAAATCCAATCAACTATGTTCAGTATCAGAGTACTGATAACCGAGTACTGAAGATGAATGAATGATTTTTAAACTGCTGCAACATTAGAATCAATTAGCAAATTAAAAATCACCACTAAATTAATAGCTGCACCAAAAGCAAAGAATTCCTTCCATCAGTGATGTTCCAGTACCCACCGATTTACCCTCATTTATACTGTGTTTGTGCTTTATCAAGCTAAAACTGGATAAAAAAAAGAAATAAAATTATAAAACAACCGAATCAATAAAAAGTAGCAGCGTCCCTTTTCCTTCTGACCCTGGAACGTTTGGGGAACATCAGCTCAAGCTTCAGTGGTTCTGCAGCGCAGCAGATCAGAAGAATGACACGGAAACACAGTGAAGGTCAGACGGCGTGAACTCACAGGCCCCTCGCTTCACTCCGCTTCACCCCTCCGTTCTTTAAATAAACACCTGTAAAGCTTTACCGCGCTCCAGTGAACACCGGGCACCCAGGGGGCGGTACGGAGCGCCGGGGGGATCTCAGCTAGACGCTCCGCACGCACCGGTGCCCACATGGCACGCCGTACTGCCCATTAATTACCACCTCGCTGGGATCGGAACACAGACGCTCAGTCAGTCGGAGATAAACCGTTGTGATAGTTTGGCATTATACCACGCTGCCAAAAGTACGTGGACACACTTGGCCACAAGTAATGCAACCAGCCAAGCCATCACAGGAGACAAACATAAAACGGGTCGAGCTTTCAACCTGGCACTGGCATAGCAGGGTACATTTGTTAGCTTTATCCTGGTCAGGGTCACGGTGGGTGCAAAAGGTGGGAAACACCCTGGACAGGTCGCCAGTCCATCACAGGGCCAAGCCTGACTGCATGCCTTTGTACTGTTGGAGGAAGCCCACACGGACACGGGGAGAACATGCAAACTCCACACAGAAAGGACCCAGGTTGCTCCACCTGGGCATCAAACATAAGACCTTCTGGCTGTGAGGCGACAGTGCTACCCACTGAGCCACCGTGTCACCTGCAAACTCCACACAGAAAGGGAATCAAACCCAGGACCTTCTGGCTGTGAGGAGACGGTGCTACCCACCGAGCCACCATGCCGCCTGCAAACTCCACACAGAAAGGACCCAGGTCGCTCCAACTGGGAATCAAACCCAGGACCTTCTGGCTGTGAGGCGACGGTGCTACCCACCAAGCCACCACACAGCATCTTGATCAAACATCTCGCTCTTGCACTTCAGCCTGACGTCACTGTGTATGATGCAAAGTGTCAGCTAAGACGGCGTAAAGCAGACTGCCATTGGACTCAGGAGTAATGAATGATATTTTAATCCAGATGTCTTGGGTTTGGAGGTGAAGACAAGACCACAACCACAGTGGCGGCTGTAAAGAAGGAGTCAACCACTGAAGAACATCGGGGTCCACAGCGATGTTCTCTATGTCAAAACACACTGACCAGTGTCGCTTTGGTTGTATGATCAAGACAAGAGGAACGAACTGAATCCAGAACCTCTTTCAAATGTGTACAGCAGCCTGATGCAACCACCACCACATTTCACAGTGCGCATCCAGCTGATCAGAACGAGACCTGTTCCACAAATTAATTGATACACCAGAGCGGAACGATGCCAGCCGACCACGCTCTCCCCTAAATCCCACCCAACACCACTTCTGCATGTCTTACCTTGAGCTGATGAGCAGTGCAGTAGCAGAAGCAGCAACACACACTTTAATCCAATCATCCTCACTGCTGCGTTTTCACCCTCCTACATCCAACAGAGCTTGAGATGTTCCTCAGAGTTCATCAAACTAACACCTTCCATCAGACTGCACATTTACTCACTCAATTAGCACCAATTAATACCACGCATGCGCTCTTCCTGCTGATGATGAGCGAGTAAACGATACCCTTTGGAAGTCCAGTTCAGATCCAGAAGTCCAACTTCTCCAGCATCGCTGAGTCCCGGTGATTCCCGCTCAATGTCCGATCGCTGTCTGATCTATTTCATCTCCGTTATCGGTGACTTCAAAGCACAAGATACAAAACAAGGTCCGAAAACGATCCGAAAATATCCGCGCTCATGATGGACAGACGCGCAGATCCATCAGCGAACCGCTCCGGTTCAAGTTTGCGCTCCACGCACCGGTTCCACAGGAGGATGTTGGGGGGGGGGTTGTTATCAGATCAGATCAGATCAGATCAGAGGTTCAGATAATCAGACACACCGGAGTGATGATCGAGATCCGACACGAAGATCGGAAAACGAAGGAGAAAGTCCAGACTGGAGGAGCGGTGAGATCTGAAGCTGCTCCGCTTCCAGTCTGAGCTTCTACTAACACACACACACACACACACACACAAACACACACACACACAGACTGGTTTAGGTCGCCGCCTGCTGGTGGAGACAAAAGAACACCATTGTACTGTGTATACGGTATATCATGTATTTTACATTGTAGAGCACCCCTGGAGCCGAGAGGTTTAAGGGCCTTGTTCAAGGACCCAACAGTGGCTGCATTGGAGAGCTGTGACTAGAACCCACAATCTTCCATTTACATTTTACATTTTCAGCATTTAGCAGACACCTTTATAAAAGCGACTTACAGTACTGTGAGAATATATATTGTCTAATCAATTGAAGGTTAAGGGCCTTGCTCAAGGGCCCAACAGTGGCTGCATTGGACAGCTGAGATTAGAACCCACAATCTTTAATTTACTTTTTACATTTTCGGCATTTAGCAAACGCTTCTAATCAAAGCGACTTACAGTACTGTGAGAATATATCTTTTCTAAGCAATTGAAGGTTAAGGGCCTTGCTCAAGGGCCCAACAGTAACTGCATTGGAGAGCTGAGACTAGAACCCACAATCTTCCATTTACATTTTACATTTTCAGCATGTTGCAGACGCCTTTATAAAAGCGACTTACACTACTGTGAGAGTATATTGTCTAAGCAATTGAAGGTTAAGGGCCTTGCTCAGGGGCCCAACAGTGGCAACCTGGCAGTGGTGGGGCTTGAACCAGCGACCTTTCCAATTACTAGTCCAGTACCTTTTATTGATAGTCCAAAGCTCTACTGCTGTGGAGGTGCTGAGTGATTACCAATGAGTTCCACGGTGGCTTGGTGGATAGCACAGTCACCTCACAGCAAGAAGGTCCTGGGTTTGATTCCCAGGAGGAGTTTGCATGTTCTCCTGTGTTTGTGTGATCCGGTTTCCTCCCACCATCCAAAGACATGCAGTCAGACCATTTGGAGGTACTAAAGTACCTGAAGTGTAAACGTGTGTGTGTGTGTGTGTGTGTGTGTGTGAACTGTCCGATGGGAAAACAGACATTGAATGAAATTTGAGCAATTAAGGGCCTTGCTCAAGGGCCCAACAGTGGCAACTTGGTGATGGTGGGGCTTGAACCGGCAACCTTATGATTGCTAGTCCAGCACCAGGACAGAGTTCAGTTCGAGAGATTTCAGATAAGTGGATGATTGGGGGGGTTTATTTGTGTAATATTTTATATTTATTGATCTGATATAGAATAACAGACAGTGTGTGAATACAGTTTTAAACAGCAGTGTCGTGTGTCGGTGTTCCACCTCTTCCAGAAAAGATGGAACGCTTCTTCAGTAAATGAAGATGGAATGAAGATGGATTTGTGCCGGTGAATCTCGGAGGAAAAACAATATCCCGTTTGTGATGGTGAAATGCACTTAGCGAGGGTGCGCTCGGCGGGCCCATGGGTTTACTCCGGCTGCTTTATACCTAATGCACTTTACCATCATAAACACATCATCTGATTCTCTCCTACACAGCGCCGACACCGCCCGCCGGAAAATAAACATTAACCAGAACAACCGTCCGATAATCTGATTACAGACTCCCTGCAATAAAGCACAGAGCGCTGCAGTGAGACGAAGCAGGATACCTACAGTGCACATCAACTCTTCCTTTCCTGCGACTGAATAATTAACCCCCCCCCACACACACACACACAAAAGAAATTAAAATACAAATAATAGAAATAGAAATAGAAATAGCTGTCTGTATGAATAGAACCAGTTTGGCTGCACACACTAAAACATGCATGGAACAGTGGTCTCTTACCAAGATCAGCTCAGCTGTGGTCATAAAGGGAAGCACGTGTTCAGCAGTAATACCCTGATAATACCTTAACTAGTATTAGAAGCTGCATGTGTGTACAGGGCAGTTGTAGCCTAGCGGTTAAGTTACTGGACTAGTAATCGAAAGGTCGCTGGTTCAAACCCCACCACTGCCAGGTTGCCACTGTTGGGCCCTTAACCAGTTAGACAGTGTACTGTCACAGTACTGCAAGACGCTTTGGATAAAAGCATCTGGCATTCAACCCACTCACCCAGCCTGAACTGTTCACACAGGTGAACAGGAAACCGGAGCTCCCGGAGTAAACCCACGCAGACACGGGGAGAACATGCAAACTCCACACAGAAAGGACCCGAACCGTTCCACCTTGGGATCGAACCCAGGACCTTCTTGCTGTGAGGCGACAGTGCTACCCACTTAGCCACCGTGCCGCCCTAAAAAAAACACATTAAAATAAATATTTAGTGTTTTAACATGTTCATCTAAAATTCATTTAGCATCTAAATCCTGAAATAAAGAGAAGAAAATGATATTTGTTATTATTATTAATAATAATAATAATGAGCATTGTATTTTTTATTCTATACATTTTTCCCAACAGCTTTACTGCTAGAGCAGCTTTTTTGTTTACATCCCTCCAGCGTTTTTATTGTGTAATGTCTCTGCATCTGACAGTAATGTAACTGTATTGAAAAGCTCAGACCGTCAGCTGGTCACACCTTTCAGTTTCATCATTATTTTGCAGTTTCTGAAGGAGCTTTAAACGATCTTGACACTTCAGACAGAACTGATGATTAATAATGAATGAAGAACCATAAATATGTGGACGGGGTCAGCTTCAAAGAAAACCGAGGTGAGTGGCAGTATAAAACAGTATAAAATGTTGTTTAAATCAGTGAGGAGCTCTTTCTGTTTAAATGTCTTATTAATTGATATTTATTTCTTGATTGTGATTCATTTTACGTTTATAAACCTGAGAATCTGTCGGTGTGTTTGAGCCGAATGTGGCTTTTTAAAATGTATAAATATTTAGACTGATTTCTATAAATAACACTTGATATAATATAACATAACATGATATTTTCATACTAATATATTTATAAAGTAAATAAAAGTTGTGCATCAAGTGTTTAAATGTAATCTATGTTTCTCCAGGATGTTATAATTAAAAAGTAAGATTAGTTTGGACTCGCTGGCGTCTCAGTGGAGTTTAACAGGTTAAATAAACAAGTTATATATACAACCCCAAAATCAGAAAAAGTTGGGACAGTATGGAAAATGCAAATAAAATAAAAACACAGTGTTCCTTACATTTACTTTCATCATCTTTTATCTGCTCAACTTAATTTCATTTATTAATAAAAACATCCATTCCTGCATTTCAGGCCTGCAACACATTCCAAAAAAAGTTGGGACGGGGGCAATTAAAGGCTAGTAATGAGGTGAAAGAACTAAATAATGATGTGATTCCAAACAGGTGATTGTAATCATGGTTTGGTACAAAAGCAGCATCCAGGAAAGGAGTGTTTGATGAGTAAAGATGATCAGAGGATCCAGTTTGTCCACAAATGTGTGAGAAAATGATTTAAATGTTTAAAAACAATGAACCTCAAAAAAAGATTGGAAGGGATTTGCATGTTCTTCCTCTACAGTGCAGAATATCATTAAATCATTCAAGGAATTGGGAGGAATTTTAGTGTGTAAAGGCCAAGGGTGCAAGCTTAAGCTTCAACAAGAGGATGGAAAACCACCTGCTGCACACATTACAAAGGCATGGCTGCGCAAGAAGAGGGTACGGGTACTGGACTGGCCTGCCTGCAGTCCTGATCTGTTCCCAATAGAGAACGTGTGGAGAATTTTGAAACAACGACGACCCCCCCGTACTGCTGCACATCTTAAGACGTGTTTGCAGGAAGAACGAGACAAAATAAAAGCTGAAACACTAAATCACTCGGTCTCCTCGGTGCCAAAACCTCTTTTAAGTGGTGAAAAGGAACGGCAACATTACAAAGTGGTAAATGCTTTACCGTCCCAACTTTTTTTGGAATGTGTTGCAGGCCTGAAATGCAGGAATGGATGTTTATTAAATAATAAGTGAAATGATTTTGGTTCATCTTGTCTGACATCTAATAAAAGTCAAATTAGCATTTTCCCTGCTGTCCCAACTTTTCCTGATTTGGGGTTGTATTATTTTTAAGAAAGTGGAACTTTTTCAGGCTGATTGATTTGTGGATGAGCATTAACAGAACTAACAGGAGCCTGAAAACTCTAACGTGTGTCTAATGCAGTCTGATGATTTTCTTCTCCTCCGACCACGTCCAGCATTTCATGTTTCACTTGTTTATCTTAACGAGCTTTTAAATGAAGACTTTTATTATCACTACTTTAAGGTTTGCTGTGGCTACAACGCCGTCGGAGGAAATGAAAGAGAAAATCGGAGGAATGATAAACCTGCAGCTACGAATCAATTTAAAAAGCCGAGCTCAGGAGGACGAAGAGAAAATGAAAAATATATAAAAATCTATTTCCAGCTGAGGAGGAAATAATTCTGTTCGGAAGTGTGACGCCACTTTAGCTCCAGAACGTTCTAGTTTATCACACCAGAACACAAAAGATTCAGAGCTAAAACATCTTCATTCTGACTAAACAGAATTAAAGAAGAATAACATTATTTTATACTGGATGTTTTCTTTAATAAAAAGCTATAAAATCTATCTAATCTAATCTGGAAACTGATACTAGATTGAAGATTTTAAAAGAACTCGATCACATCATACGCCAACTGAAAACCAGACTTTCTCTTTAAACAGAAAGCAGGTTGCCAACAGAGGAGCTGGCAAATCTGTGAGGGTGAAACCGTGATAAATAGAAACACCTCCACCTGGAGCAAATTAGTAACAAGAGGTGACTTTCAGTTTAGGATGGGCGGGGGGGGCAAACTTTTTGCTTCAAGGGACACTCTGGGTTTGGTGGGGGGGGGGTGAACTATTCACATTTACATTTACGGCATTTAGCAGACGCTTTTATCCAAAGTGACTTACAGTACCGTATATCAGTATATCGTCTAAGCAATTGAGGATTAAGGTCCTAGCTCCTAGGTCCTAGCAACCTGGCAGTGGCGGGGCTTGAACCAGCGACCCTCTGATTACTAGTCCAGTACCTTAACCGCTAGGCTACAAAAGGTCAGTAGTGTTTGGAGTGTGCCATCTAGTGGAATCAAATGAAACGCAGGGTATTGCAGGAAAAAAGCTAAATGAATGCGGACAATTAGGACAAATTTGTAAATACAGTGAAACCTCGATTTAACAGACAAAATCTGGAAAACCGAATATCCGGTCCAATTGATAAAAATTCCAGTAAGAAAGGTACCAAGACCAGTGGCTCAGTGATCATCCACTAGCTGGCGCACGTCTCTCTGTTTACATGATCGATAGGCTTTATTTTGTCAGAAGTCTCGCTTTGTTCTCGCCTTTTTCTCTGTGTGTTATGCTTACATTTTGCAAGTTCCAATGCTTAGTGATGCACCAGTGCTGCTTCAGTAGCCACCAGCAGAGCTTCAGTCCCCACTATACGATCATATTTATGTATCTGTTTACGATGTTCATTTTACTGTTGATCAATTTACTGTTTAGCTCTTTTGTGGACCTTTGTGGAAATCGAGGTTCCACTGTACTTGAGTGACCGGACTGAACAGCATAACGGTCAGTGTGCGGCCCACAGGCTGTAGTTTTCCCACCACTAGTTTAGAGGAACCAATACAGCAATGATCTGCAGCTCCATGCTTCCTCTGCTGGCCAAACATTGCAAAGCAGAAGTGCATCATTTCGTGATCTGCCCGCCGAACTCCAGAGCAGCTCAGATTAATCACATCAAATTAATCTCGTCATCACATCACTGAACAATCAGTGTGCAGACAGCAGCTGAACATCCCTCGCCATGCAGTCCTGTATTCTCAGCTTTTTATTTTGTTTAAAAACAGAGCCAAACGAAACACACAGAACACGAAGTGTGTGTGTGTACTGCGGTTATGGATGGAGTCGGTATCCATGGCGACAGCACGCTCGGTACGGTAGTTTAAACATCGTTATATAGAAAAAACAACATGCGGCGCGGTCTCCGTGAGTCAGAGGTCGGAGGTCAGACATTCAGACGCGGCGCTCAAACAGAAAATCAATCAGCACGAACCGTCACGTACGGCTCGTCCGAGAGTGAGCGACCGTGTGAAGGATCCGTCCTTCCTCCACCACTCCAACAACACTGCAAACCTGAGGCGGTTATCAACAACAGAATCATCTCCCATCACTTCTGCTGCATTTCCCATCATCCTCTGCTCCCTTAATTCATCATGTACACAGCCTGTACCGAACAACTAAATAAACCTTGACTATTACACTCAGCTCGGAACTCATGATCCATACTGAACCTTTACACTCAGCTCCACTTACCATATAGAAGCACTTTGTAGTTCTACAATTACTGACTGTAGTCCATCTGTTTCTCTACATGCCTTGTTACCTTCTTTCATGCTGTTATTCAATGGTCAGGACTCCCACAGAGCAGGTATTATTTAGGTGGTGGATGATTCTCAGCACTGCAGTGACACTGACATGGTGGTGGTGTGTTAGTGTGTGTTGTGCTGGTATGACTGGTATGAGTTTTTAAACACCTCACTGTCACTGCTGGACTGAGAATAGTCCACCAACCCAAAAATATCCAGCCAACAGCGCCCCGTGGGCAGTGTCCTGTGACCACTGATGAAGGTCTAGAAGATGAGCGACTCAAACAGCAGCAATAGATGAGCGATCGTCTCTGACTTTACATCTACAAGGTGGACCAACTAGGTAGGAGTGTCTAATAGAGTGGACAGTGAGTGGACACGGTGTTTGATCCACTCATACCAGCACAACACACACTAACACACCACCACCATGTCAGTGTCACTGCAGTGCAGAGAATGATCCCCCACCTAAATAATACCTGCTCTGTGGTGGTCCTGACCATTATTGCCCTTATTTACATTTTCATCATTTAGCAGACGCTTTCATCCAAAGCGACTTACAGTACAGTGACAGTTTACTGTCTAAGCATTTGAGGGTTAAGGGCCTTGCTCAAGGGCCCAGCAGCGCCAACCTGGCAGTGGTGGGGCTTGAACCAGTGACTTTTTGAGTACTAGTTCAACACCGTAACCGCTAGGCTACAACTGAGGCTGGTCATCTTTAAAAAAAAAAGTCTTTCTGGACACGTGCTGCCACAAAAACACTTTGAAATCCTGTGAAACATCTTCCCAGAAGAGTGAAGACCACATATGCACCTACAAGGTGAGAAGGAACTCCATAAAGGTTCCAAATATTCCTGGCCTTAGTGTACACAGAGGTATGAACCTAAAAACCCAGGGGTGACCGGGGCTGTAGAGTGAATCATGAATGAGCTGGAAGTGCAGCGTGGAACTGTTCAGTGGAATCGACATTCTCTCCAAAAGAGAGGAAATCTCCAGATCTCATGTTGTACTGACAGCAAATCATTCCACTGAACGAGAGAGCTTCAGATAATACACCTGAGAGAGAGAGAGAGAGAGAGAGAGAGAGAGAGAGAGAGAGAGAGAGAGAGAGAGGCAGGGCCTGAAGGTCTGGTTTATTATTTGTAGGTTTCGACCCGCTGGTCTCAGGAGGGATTACAGTCCAAGTTAACAAGATTTATTGATATTTCATCTACTATCAGACATCAGCAAATCCATTCATCGTTCCTCTGCTACTCTGATTATTCAGTAATCCATTATTAATCCCTGAGATACAAAACATGCTCAGACGCACGGTGAGAGGAATGAGAAGTGTTTACCTACAGCTGCATGGACTCTAAAGTTTATATAAACTTGTACTGAAGTCATTAAAACTCATATTTATCCACCACAGATTCCATGTCAACAAATGTTCACAGACTAATCATTTCTCTTCTAATTCACTATATCAAACGCCCAGTGGGTCAGAAGTTTACATACACAAACACATACAAGTTTGATGTGCTTTTAAATAGCCTGGAAAAATCTGGAAAACAAAACCATGGCTTCTGATAGGTTAACTGACATTATCTGAGTTCATTGGTGGTGGATCTGTGGCAATATATACGACAGAGAATCCATGGCTGTAAGGGTGTCTTTATACTTTTGATCATATAGTGCTTGTTATGCTTGTATTTTGTACGTTCCGGTTCTGCAGTCTGGTGGTGTGAGGAGTTTTTCTCTGATGAGACTCTCGGTGCTGTAATCAGGACTGAAGAGAGGAAAGCGTGAGATAAAGTGTCTGATAAACGAGTGATAATGAAAGTGTGATGGGACGAGAGTGACCAATCAGTCCTAAATTCACCTCTGATTTTATACTTTCAGCTTCATTCCTGATTCTCTGGTCACTAGGAGATAAACTTGTGAATAGACTCACTGCTGTGTGTTTGAATAGCATCAATACATAAAGCAAATAGACAACAGGTAAAATAAGTCACTACATTTTCCAGTGTGACTCAAAGGATGGATAAATACTCGTTTATAATCCCCATAAACAGTGTTAAGCGTACAGATCTGGGTGGTTCGGTGGGTAGCACTGTCACCTCACAGCAAGGAGGTCCAGGGTTCGATCCCCAGGTGGAGCGGTCTGGGTCCTTTCTGTGTGGAGTTTGCATGTTCTCCCCGTGTCTGCGTGGGTTTCCTCCCACAGTACAAAGACATTCAAGTGAGGTCCATGACTTGCTACTGCATTCCCTATATATTGGCTAAAAACTATTTTAAACAAGGCAGGGGTCGCTCTGTGAAAGAAACCTGGAGGAGACACCAGCACACAAAACAACTGGGCCATGGTGGGTACCGTTCACTGGACTGTATATGACTGAAAAAGCAAAATACTGTTAGATCAGTCATGGTTTGATTTACACTAATAATGTCAGGCATCTCTCAGAGAGAACATGCAAACTACACACAGAAAGGACCCTGGCCGCCCAGCTAGGGAATCAAACTCAGCTTCTTCATGCTATGAGGCGACGCTGTTTTGTGCCACCGTGCCACCTTTTATTAAGAATTATTCTTATTATGATTATTCTGTCAAATTAGATGTCTTTCTGTAACGCTTTACATTTAAGTTTTAATCTATTGGCCGTTTTATTTGTTTTACTTTATATCTACTTCAGCGAATCGACTCGGTGATTCATGAATCGACTCTCCTGCGTCACGCCGTGCCGCTGGTCGTCGCTGTGGATGTTCGCTTTACTGAAATGTCCCTGTGGAGGCGCCGTAGCTTGGGTATAAATAATATTCGAGCGGAAGCCCCACCCCTTTTCCTTCTCCGCCTGCTGGCTGTGTAAGTGTAGCGTTATTAATACATCAGTAAAATCCGATTAAATCTCTTTAATCTGTTCAAATTTAGTGAAATAAACGCATTACATATTGTTATTAAAGTGTATTGTTGATAAATGAGTGATTATTTGTTCGCTGTTTGTAATTTAATAACGTTATTTTTCTTTGTGTGCAGGTTACGGCTGACAGAATGGTAAGAAACTTGTATACATAATAATCAGGTTTTATCTCAATATTCTGTATAAATAACACTTTAAGGCGCTTTAAATGTATTACTTAAGACACGCTATGGTGTTCGTTAATATAAATGCTTGTGTTTACATTAAGTAGCATTTAGTATCAGTTAGCTGCTATTGCTAACATGCTAACCGAGTTTTTATTAAGTGTATTTTAGTAATTTATTATTATGATCAATATTTAATTCTATAGTTGTTCTATTTTATCACTTATAATGACGCTGTACCAAACGTTATCGTTATGGTGCTTTAGTTTATTTTATGTAGGACTGGTCATGTTTGTTACACATTCATATTAAAAGATAGTAAATACAGTAATAAACCTTAATTTATTGAGGGATTAATGAAGTATTTATCTGTCTATAATTATTTATAGATTATATGTTAGTAGTAGTAATGTATTTACTCAAAAATAGAACTTCAAACTCCATACTGGAGTCTTTTCCATTAGGAGTGATATAGTTGTTTATTCATACAGAATCTTATTGCAGTGACTCTTAAATGTGGTCCAACACTGAGAACCAGGGGCCCTGCTGAAGGGCCCAACCCTAGCAAGCTGGCATAAATACTCCAGTCCCTTAACTGATGTGCTATTGCTTAAAATCAGCATTGTTGGCAGCACAGTGGCTCACCTCACAGCAAGAAGGTCCTGGGTTCGATCCCCGGTTGCAGCGGTCCGAGTCCTTTCTGTGTGGAGTTTGCATGTTCTCCCTTTGTGTCTGTGTGGATTTCTTCCGGGAGCTCCGGTTTCCTCCAACAGTCCAAAGACGTGCAAGTGAGCTGAATTGGAGAAACAAAGTTCATACATCCATGATAGATAGATAGATAGATAGATAGATAGATAGATAGATGATAGATGATAGATAGATAGATAGATAGATAGATAGATAGATAGATAGATAGATAGATAGATGATAGATAGATAGATGATAGATAGATAGATAGATAGATAGATGATAGATGATAGATAGATAGATAGATAGATGATAGATAGATGATAGATGATTGATAGATATATAGATAGATGATAGATAGATAGATAGATGATAGATAGATGATAGATAGATAGATAGATAGATGATAGATAGATGATAGATGATTGATAGATATATAGATAGATGATAGATAGATAGATGATAGATAGATAGATAGATAGATAGAAGATAGATAGATAGATGATAGATAGATAGATGATAGATAGATAGATAGATAGAAGATAGATAGATGATAGATAGATAGATAGATGATAGATAGATGATAGATAGATGATAGATAGATGATAGATAGATAGATGATAGATAGATAGATAGATAGATAGATAGATAGATAGATGATAGATAGATAGATAGATAGATAGATGATAGATAGATGATAGATAGATGATAGATAGATGATAGATAGATAGATGATAGATAGATAGATAGATGATAGATAGATGATAGATAGATAGATAGAAGATAGATAGATAGATGATAGATAGATGATAGATAGATAGATGATAGATAGATAGATAGATAGATAGATGATAGATAGATAGATAGATAGATGATAGATAGATAGATAGATAGATAGATAGATAGATAGATGATAGATAGATAGATAGATAGATAGATAGATAGATGATAGATAGATAGATAGATAGAAGATAGATAGATAGATGATAGATAGAAGATAGATAGATGATAGATAGATAGATGATAGATAGATAGATAGATAGATGATAGATAGATAGATAGATAGATAGATAGATAGATAGATAGATAGATAGATAGATAGATAACTTTATTAATCCCAGAGGGAAAGTCAAGTATTACAACAGCTCAAGGTACAAACGTATTAAGTAAATACAAGATTTGGTTAAAAACTATTAATTAAATAGGCTTAAGGTGCATAAGAAATAATAAGTAAGCATTGCAGTACAATGTTGGTAGAAATAAATGCAATATGTAATATAATACAAATGTCTAAGAAGAAGTGTGTAATCATTAAATGTCCAGATGTGTGATTATCTGTCTTATCCGTTTAAATCCTAATAAATTAACGTGCTTTAAATCAGTATTAACTAAGAATGGTTCCCGGAGGTGGAGTAGTTGGCTTCATCAGGAGAAAGTTAAACCCTAGCTAGTTTTATAGAAGAGTCCCAGGTTCTTATACAATTGGACTGTCACTCTGTGCTGTTTATTTATCAGGAGGTTTATACATGTGTGAGCAGGAAATGTTAAGCTGCTGTGAATATCTGTATGAATAGTGTACTGGACTAGTAATCCAAAGGTTGCCGGTTCAAGCCCCACCACAGCCAGGTTGCCACTGTGTTGGACCCTTGAGCAAGGCCCTTAAGTGCTTGGATTGTGTACTGTCGCAGTACTGTAAGTCGCTTTGGATAAAAAGTCTTCTAAATGCCAAAAATCAAGGTAGAATCTAATAACGGATCAGGTTTAGGGCTGTCCTAGTGTACCCGGTGTTTGTGTGGTTCACCCTGGTGATCGATTTTTTCCTCTCGTTTCCCTTCAGCCGCGCAAAATCGAAGAGATCAAAGATTTCCTGCTGACGGCCAGGAGGAAGGATGCTAAATGTGAGTGGCTTTAGTTTGATTTAAAGATCATACAGATGGATAAACGTGTGGGCATCAGTCTTACCGCATGCTTGGAGAGTGGAGGCAGTCGGGGCACAAACCAAGAACAGTTTATTATTAGATGGACGGTTGCGGTAACATCTTAAATCTTTAGAATGGCAGAATCGGTTCTACTGGAGGCGTTACAGGATGCCACATTTAGTTAGAATGAATAAACTCGGTAGTCTCTGCATTCTCTCCCTTCTAGTGTCCTCAGTGCCCCGACAATCATGTTCTACAGCCAGTAGCCTCTCCAGCACCTTCTGACCATGTTAATTCAGTGTAAATCTGTGAAGACTAAAATAAGACTCTTTATATCCCTTGTGAAGAGAATGATCCGCCTATCTAAACCGATCAAATGCAAGGAGTCCAAACACTCTGCGCTGCTCGGTGCTCGGAGTGCATTTACACGCTTGCTAGAAGAAAAGACGAACCAAGTGCTGAAGTTCTGCTCCTATAGAAGCTTCAGTTCCACCGGTTCACCGACACGCAGCCTCGATAGGGATGCACCACTGCGTCAGTGTTTATGTGCAAGATCTGATCAGTTCTCTGCCCATTCAAACTGCGTCATATGTCTTAATCTGAACGTAGCAGCTCTAGTTTTGATGTATATGGGTGTACGTTGGTCACAATGACATTTGTTGACCCTGGCGCAGTAATTTACTATCCTGAGCTCTAAGGAAGCAAGAAATTTCACTTACGTTAATGATTGTGTGTGTGTGTGCGCAGCTGTTAAGATCAAGAAGAACAAGGACAATGTGAAGTTCAAGGTGCGCTGCAGCAGGTACCTGTACACCCTGGTCATCACCGACAAAGAGAAGGCCGAGAAACTCAAACAGTCGCTTCCACCTGGTACGATCTCGCACACGGCACAGCAACATTATTCAGGCGTTATTCATTTATAGTAATCCACCATTAACGAAGTATATAGCTGTGATACCTGCATGGTATGTAATTTTATACTTTCTGATTGGCCACACCCCAGACCCAGCGTTCTGTAATGACGTGAACATGGGTGGAAGGTCTGACCCTTGGTTATTTTGCGTGAACAGTCGATTAAATGCAAGGAGTCCAAACACTCTGCGCTGCTCGGTGCTCGGAGTGCATTTACACACTTGCTAGAAGAAAAGACGAACCAAGTGCTGAATTTCTGCTCCTATAGAAGCTTCAGTTCCACCGGTTCACCGACACCATAATTAATACACCATAAATATCATTATAATTCATTATTTTTACCTTGATGTGACTATTTGAATCGCCACAGATCGGTTTAGAGCAGATGTGTCCCGTCTCGCCCTCAAATAGCTGCTGCGGCTGATCAGGTTCATCAGCTTCAGGACCTGATGTTTGGTATCGAGACCTGCAGCAAATAAAATTGGGACGTCCCTGGTGTAGAGCCACAACCTGAGTGCCGTCCATCAATAAACTCAGTTTCATTAAACTCACCGAGATGTCAGATTCATACATTTCGACTCATGTAAACAGCTCATCAATCAGCACGTTGATTGTTTTGAAGTTGATACCCCAAACTAGATTTGTCTGTGCTCTGACCAGCTTATAAATCAAGAGCATGCTGTGATGTACAGAGGAAAGATTCGAAATGAACCGTGCACACTGTGTATTTCAATGATGTTTACGTTTTAACCTGGATTATAAATTTAATTCCGACTTTTCTCCCCCCTCTTTTGCAGGTCTGGCTGTTAAGGAGTTGAAGTAAACGCCTCGTGTGTCAAATGTTGTAATAAAAACTTGGAAAATCATTAACGTGTGATGTGTGTTTTGTTTCTTTATGCATTAATGTACAATTTAAAGCTTCATTGGAAGGTCACAGGTTCTCGCCTCACCACTGCAGAGTCAGAATTAAGTTGTATTCTTGCCGAGCACCCAGTCCTGGATGAAGTGGTTAATAAAAATGAATAAATTGTCTTTACTGATGATGATACCGTGTTAACGTTACGAGATAATGTTTAATAATTATTTGTATTTATTTCTTACTGATTTCTGCACTTTTACTGTTGCTCCGCTAGATGTCGCTTTAGTCACATGATTCAGTTCTTAGATTAAATCCTATTAAACTCACATGTGCTTTGATTGCTTCAAAATTGAACTCCATTATATTATTTATAATAAAATATAAATATTCGTCTTAACAGTAGAATTCTTTCAATTCTTGGGATAAAAGATTAAAAGGAAGTAAGTATGGTCTGGTTAATAAATAATAAAATACTGTTTCTGGTGGCTTAGTGGGTAGCACAGTCGCCTCACAGAAAGGTCATGGGTTCGATCCCCAGGTGGGGTGGTCCGGGTCCTTTCTGTGTGGAGTTTGCATGTTTTCCCCGTGTCCCCATCAGTCATGTTAACTGAAGACACTGAATTGCCCTATACGTGAATGGGTGTGTGTGTGTCTGGACTGGCGCCCCGTCCAGTGTGTTACTGTGTGCCTTGCGCCCATTGAAAAGCTGGGATAGGCTCCAGTGAATAAATGAACGTTTCTGTGCTGTAGTTTTTAAAATGTGGATGTTTACTAATCAGCCTTCGTTTTACTATCAATGTTTTAAAAGATCAGTTCTGAAAGCTTGGATTTAAAAGCATCAATAAAAACGAAGAATTAAACTACTGCCACAATTTAAAAGATAATGTTAATAAAGGATGATGTAATACATATAAGAATATAAAATAATAATGAGGATACAGAGGTCGGTAGGTGTGTTTAGTATGTTGTGTATAAATGAACAGATGTCTCAATATTCACACAAACATAATTCTATTATTAAGACCAGACCAGGATAAAATAAAGAATGAATTAATGTCCTAACACAGAACCCCGTCAGATAACACCCCCCCCCCCCCCCCCCCCCCCCCTCCAGCGGAAGCGCCCCTTCCCCTCCGTGTCTTGTGAACGCGCCCTCGTGGTTCGTGAACGCGCCCGGTCGGTGGTGCTGTTCCACGGATCTGCTGGTCGCAACATCGCTGCTGTTTCTCATTCATGCTCCCGATTTACAGCTGTTTATATTCACATCTGGATTTTACATGATGCGAATTCACACACGCGTGTTTAGATCGGGATTTAGCGCGACAGCGCCTGCGCACAGTGTGGAGAGAGAAACGCGCTGAGAGCTTTTGTTTACCGGGGGGTCACACACACACACACACACACACACACACACACACACACACACACACACACCCACCATCATCATCATCATGTCTTCATCAGAACTGGATTATATCCCACCATGGTGGATTTACTGGCTTCATCAGTTCCCTCACATCAACCTCAGACTGCAGCACATCAACAACACCTTCAGCCCTCAGGAGGAAAACTACCAGCAGGTCAGTGGTTCACATATCTAAACTACCAGCAGGTCAGTGGTTCACATATCTAAACTACCAGCAGGTCAGTGGTTCACATATCTAAACTACCAGCAGGTCAGTGGTTCACATATCTAAACTACCAGCAGGTCAGTGGTTCACATCTCTAAACTACCAGCAGGTCAGTGGTTCACATCTCTAAACTACCAGCAGGTCAGTGGTTCACATCTCTAAACTACCAGCAGGTCAGTGGTTCACATCTCTAAACTACCAGCAGGTCAGTGGTTCACATATCTAAACTACCAGCAGGTCAGTGGTTCACATCTCTAAACTACCAGCAGGTCAGTGGTTCACATCTCTAAACTACCAGCAGGTCAGTGGTTCACATATCTAAACTACCAGCAGGTCAGTGGTTCACATCTCTAAACTACCAGCAGGTCAGTGGTTCACATCTCTAAACTACCAGCAGGTCAGTGGTTCACATCTCTAAACTACCAGCAGGTCAGTGGTTCACATATCTAAACTACCAGCAGGTCAGTGGTTCACATCTCTAAACTACCAGCAGGTCAGTGGTTCACATCTCTAAACTACCAGCAGGTCAGTGGTTCACATCTCTAAACTACCAGCAAGTCAGTGGTTCACATCTCTTAACTACCAGCAGGTCAGTGGTTCACATCTCTTAACTACCAGTAGGTCAGTGGTTCACATCTCTAAACTACCAGCAGGTCAGTGGTTCACATATCTAAACTACCAGCAGGTCAGTGGTTCACATCTCTAAACTACCAGCAGGTCAGTGGTTCACATGACTAAACTACCAGCAGTTCCAGCAGTGGTTCACATGACTAAACTACCAGCAGGTCAGTGGTTCACATGACTAAACTACCAGCAGGTCAGTGGTTCACATCTCTGAACTACCAGCAGGTCAGTGGTTCACATGTCAGTGGTTCACATGTAATGTTCACATGACTAAACTAAACTACCAGCAGGTCAGTGGTTCACATCTCTAAACTACCAGCAGGTCAGTGGTTCACGTCTCTAAACTACCAGCATGTCAGTTGTTCACATGACTAAATTACCAGCAGGTCAGTGGTTCACATCTCTTAACTACCAGCAGGTCAGTGGTTCACATCTCTTAACTACCAGCAGGTCAGTGGTTCACATCTCTTAACTACCAGCAGGTCAGTGGTTCACATCTCTTAACTACCAGCAGGTCAGTGGTTCACATCTCTTAACTACCAGCAGGTCAGTGGTTCACATGACTAAACTAAACTACCAGCAGGTCAGTGGTTCACATGAGTAAAATGCATATTAATGAGTTTAGAGGGTTAGACAAGAGGTCACAGCCCTGCTGGTCATGTGACTTCCTGTGGACCGTGTGCATGTCTGGTTAGAAAGTGTTCATCCTATTCATCATAGAATTACCCATAATACCTTTGGGAATACAGCTGTTTCCTTGAAGACAGGATATGAAAGCGGACGAGGAGGAATCTGAGCTTGTTTATGAGATTTAAATGATTTTCCATCTCATTGTTTCTATTTACTTTTATTTTTATTTGTTTCGGTTCTTTTTCTGGTCTGTGTTTGGACACTAATGTTCTTCCTGCTTTTCTATATATAAAAATCTTTTTTCTTGCTTGTTTTCTATTATTTTGTTTTAAAACTCAAATAAAAAGCAGAAACCATTGTGCCTTTATCATTCAGTACTGGTATACCTTGTATGTTTGAGCTGCTGTACGTCCGGGACTGCTGCCCTCTATCATTACCGATTAGTTGGGCCACCCCCTTATTCCCTGCCGCCCTGCCCCCACCTCCCGCGGCTCCAGACCTCATAATTTACTAATAGAGGACAGAGGGGGGTTTGAGGATAGGGGAGGGGGGGTGAGGATAGGGGAGGGGGGGTAAGGATAGGGGAGGGGGGGTGAGGATAGGGGAGGGGGGGTGAGGACAGCTGCGTAGACACATCTGCAAAAACAAAGAATCTCTCAGGTCCTCACGTGTGTCGTCCTCAGGACTCAAAACACCCACATCAGGCTGATAGCAATATACACTCACTGAGCACTTTATCAGGAACACCTACCATGTAGATGCACTCTGTGGGTATACAATTACTGACTGTAGCACATCTAAAGCTCTGTGCAAATGGTTGGAGCACAATTCTCACCCCAGCGCTTACACTTATAAAAATCAAGGTTGGATTTAAATACGACCAGATTGACGTTTTGTTGTCTGGTTTGATTGGTTAGCAGGTTAGTCATGGAGTCGTTCGAGATATATCCTGATACCTGATTAAATCCTGGCCAACCTACAAATCCTGTTTCATGCTACAAGCGTTTGTTAAAATTAAGAGACCAGATTTGACAGAGCACCACTGTACCCCCGTCTGTCTGGATTAAACCCCTTTATTCACTCGTCCCGGGACCTCGAAGCCCCCCGGCAACCTGGGGGTTACCATAGCAATGGTGTGTGTGCGTGTGCAAGTGTGTGTGTTCCTTTGTGTGGCAAAGCATTGAACCCTTTTCATCACCATGCCAACCGTTCTACTGATCCTGCTTATCGTCACCTACACACACACACACACACACACACTGAACTCAGAATTCTACGGATCATGTGTTCTCCTCCCAGCACTGACACTGAGGTGTTTAAAATCCCAACAACACTGCTGCACCTCCTACATTCATACCAGAACAACACACCATCATGTGTTTACCATGTTACTCTCAGTACAGTGCTGCACACCACCCACGCTGCCCTGAGGAACAGCATGGTAGTACTGGGTAGAACCTCTTGTACTCCTCAGACATCTTCAGTTCTGCTCTGCATGGCTGGTGCAGATCCTCAAGGTCTGATCCAGAAGGTTCATGGAGCATCCCGCTCCATGAACCTTCATGCACTTCTCAAATGTGCTCTAGATTCAGATCTGGTGGTTGGGGAGGCAATTTAAGAAGAAATAGCAATACTCAGACATGGTGGCATTCACACTGTGCTCCACTGGTATTAGACGGCACAACGTGTGCCAAGAAACATTCACTTCTCAACCAACATCGGCCTGAACGAGGCAACATACAGTATATTTTCAACCTTCAGCCGTCCAGTTTTGGTGAGCCTGTGCCCACTGTAGCCTCAGATTTGTGTTCTTGACCATCAGCGTTGGAACCTGAGGAGGTTTTTTGCTGTCGTAGCTCCTTCAGCTCCAGGTTCCAGTTATTCTACAGTCTCAATATCAGAATAAAACACACACAGATATACAGACACTAATACACACCATATTCACACAGTAAAACACACTCATATCATGAATGTGTGTCTGTTCGAGTTCTCTCTCTCGCTCTCTCTCTCACACACACACACACACAATCAGATCTTCACCTCATTTGAGGTGAAATAAAGACAGAAATAGAAACAGAGCTCTGGATTCTGCTCCGATGTGAAGGACATCTCGTCCTCTCGTGTTCTACATTCCTCGATCATCAAGCATCGTTTGCAGACCTTATGTAGACCCCCAAACCTCAAATCTAAACCTAGGGGCTGTATTATTTAGGCTGTACCATGCTGTTTTAATCTTATAGACCAAGAAACTGAATCTGGACGTTTTACCAAGGTGATGAGTCCAAACATAAAGCCATGAGAACTCAAGACTGGTCTCTAAAGAAGGTGGTGAAAGTGCTGCATGATTCAGGCAAAATCCTCACATTTTCCATTAGAAGGACCGTCGTCATCTTGAGGAACTGAGGAATGGATCAATATGGAACCACAATGCTGCAAAAAGTGTCTCGAACCTGTAATTACCAACAACAGCTTTGCAACACATCACTGATATTATTAATGTGGTGTTAAAATACTTAATAAAAGAAATAAATAATAAAACGTGTTTGTTTAGATTTATAAGCACATGATGTGTGTATAAGTAAGCGGGAGTTGATGGATGTATTTAATAACATGCTCTCTTAATGCAGCTAAGCTTTGTGGCACGAAAAGCCAAGGGGGCATTTACTTTTTCACACCCGTGTTAATGTGTGTGTGTGTTTTTTGTCGCAGTCTCTGTTCTTCCTGGTGAGTGTATCCTCCGCGGCGTTGGGACTGAACCTCCTGGCTCTGGCGGTGTATCTGAGTTTCCTGTGCTGCTGTCGGAAGAAGGCCGCCGTCGACGAGGAGGAGACGAAGAAATCGAATTCGCATTGCGTTACCTGGACCGCCGTCACCGCCGGACTCCTCAACTGGTCAGTGTGTGTGTGTGTGTGGGACGTTCTTATTGTAAAGTGCGGTTCTGCCACCGGCACACCTGGGTTGAATAGTGATTACGCGTCTCCTGCTGTCCGGTCGAGGCACTGACTCGTGTGGTGGAGGAATACAGAGAGTGTAGCGTGATCCTCTGTACGTGTTGAGACTCTCTGTATGAAGCCAGGAGGCGCATGCTAAGCTGCGTCTCTCCCTGACCAAGCACGAGTGATGTGCACAGGGGAATTGAGTACATCCAAATTAGGACAAAGCAAAAACTAATCGTGTTTTTGTGTTTATCGCATGTGTGGGTGTTATTCGCATGATTTTTTGTTACTGTGTGTGTGTGTGAGAGAGAGAGAGAAAGTGTGTGTATTATTCACAAGATTTTGGTTAGTGTGTGTGTGTGTGTGTGTGTGTGTGTGATATTCGCATGATTCTCGTTAGCGTGTGTCCTGATTAAATTATCCTCTCTGGTATTCCTGCTGCTGAAGACACAGTGTATTGTAACCACGTGACTTCTTTACTTTGTCCACATACAAAACATGGTCAAAAGTATATGGACACTTGATTATGGACCACGTTTCAAAAACAGTGCACGTTAATATTGAGTTGGCTTCTCTGTGACTTTTTGCATAATTTGGACGGATCTCAGGTGACAGGAATCATCACAACAAACATCAGTACAAGCAGTTATCTGTAAGGACATTGTGATGGAACAGTGGGTTTTTTTTTCAAGGACAAAGTAAATCCAAACTGTCACTTTATGCTTTGACTAAATGGTCAAGTGTGATTTAAGAACCACTAAAATTAAATCTGCCTCGAATCAGAAGCTTATGGACGTTTTTCAGTTCAGATCCCGGATACACGAACACACTGGGTAAACCATGGACCGTTATGATGGGTTGTGCTGTTCTGTTGTGTAGTTTTGCTACTGTGTTTTTGTGCTGTTGTGTTGTTACGCTGTTGTTCTGTTGTTGTTGTTGTTGTGTAATTGGGTTTGTAGTTGTACAGCTGTGTTGTTGTTGTGCTGTTGTGTGGTGATGTGTTGTTGATTTGCTGCCATGCCAATGCGTTGCTGTGTTGTGTTGTTGTTGTGCTGGTGTGTTGTTGTACTGTTGTGTTGTTGTGCAGTTGGGTTTGTAGTTGTACAGTTGTGTTGTTGTTGTGCTGTTGTGTTGTTTTTGTGGTGTTGATTTGTTGTCATGCCGATGTGTTGCTGTGCTGATGTGTTGTTGGTGAGCAGTTGTGTTGATGTGTTTGTTTTGTTGTTGATTTGCTGACATGCTGATGTGTTGTACAGTTGTGTTGTTGTGCTGTTGATTTGCTGACATGCTGATGTGTTGTACAGTTGTGTTGTTGATTTGCTGACATGCTGATGTGTTGGTGTGCTGATGTTTTTGTTGTTGTACAGTTACTGTATGTTGTTGTGATGTTGTTCTGCGTATAAACGAGTCCTTGGGTGGATGTGGGGGACGAGCAGAGATGTCGGACTCTCATTTACACGACCTGGACCTTTTCCCAGAGCTAGACAATAGAACACTGTGGGCTGTGTCCCAAATAGCATTCTACCCCCCTCTCCTCCCTGCCTCCCCTCCTCGGGTTTGTCCCCGGTGTTGTGACTGGATTTTGCACCGTGTCAAATCAGCTGTTCTTAGAGGAGGAACCAAAAATAAAAGACTTTTAATGCTTTTCAGCGAACCGTGTCAGATGTAGGTAGAGACAAAAACAAAGTGCTGAATTGACTCTCAGCAGAGCTGGAAAATTTTAAAAATTGGATTGGGACGCGGCCATTCTAAAAACATACACGTTTTTCTTTGTAACCTCTTGATTCGCCGTCTAGTGGTGCAGCACCAACCACTATTATTATTATCTTTAAATAAAAGTCATGTCTTTATACAATTTAAATCTAAAATGAGATAAATACACGTGACAAGTAGCTACATGCACTCACTCTTCGTCTGGCATTAGGGTTCAGTTTACTAAAGCTGTAGCTCATCAATAATAATTACACTCTGTTTGACGGGTGCTGGATGAAAACTGACTTCTGCAGTGATAAACGAATTAACCTAAAATTCATTCTTTGTTTTCCATCGTTTTGCAGCATCGCGGTTGGAGTCGGTTTCTACGGCAACAGTGAGACCAACGATGGGGTGTACCAGCTGACCTATTCCCTGTACAACACCAACCACACTCTGGCAGGAGTGGAGGACCTGGTGAGCAGATCCTCCTGCCATTCTCTTGTCGTCATCACCACTGATTCGTTCGTAATCAGGGAATCGTTTCTGTGCGTCAGGTCTCGTCTTCGTTGGGTGGAATGCAGAGCGGAATGAAGGAGCATCTCTCACGCCTGGATGAAATATTTGCAGTTCGGAGTGATTTCATCCAGATGTTGAAGTTCATGCAGCAGATGATGGAGAGTGTGACCAAGCAGCTGCTGGGCCTGCCGGATTGGAAGGAGGCTAATGTCGACCTGACCTCCGTCGCTGATCAGACGGCGTCAGTCGAGTATTACAGGTAAACACGGCACGGTATTCACTCAGTCTCACTCACTTTCTAAATCGTTTATCCTAATCAGGGTCGCGGGGGGTGCTGGAGTCTATTCCAGCTCTCAATAGGTGCAAGGCACACAGTAACACCCTGCACAGGGCGCCAGTTCATCAGAGACATTATTCATAAATCAATAATAAGTGATTCAGTATCAAATTGGTTCAGTCAGTCAGTCAGTAGGTGTGGGTTCAGTATCCAACTGATTCAGTGAGTCATTCTCATATTGACTTGCTAAATGAACAAATTGGTAGTTATTGATTCAGTGAGTCATTCTCTTATTGGATGGTTAAATAAACAAGTTGGTAGTTATTGATTCAGTGAGTCGTTTTCATATTGGCTGGTTAAATAAACAAATTGGTAGTTATTGATTCAGTGAGTCGTTCTCATATTGACTTGCTAAATAAACAAGTTGGGACTTATTGATTCAGTGAGTCGTTCTCATATTGGCTGGTTAAATAAACAAGTTGGTAGTTATTGATTCAGTGAGTCGTTCTCACATTGGATGGTTAAATAAACAAGTTGGGAGTTATTGATTCAGTGAGTCATTCTCATATTGACTCGCTAAATAAACAAGTTGGTAGTTATTGATTCAGTGAGTCGTTCTCATATTGGCTGGTTAAATAAACAAGTTGGTAGTTATTGATTCAGTGAGTCATTTTCATATTGACTCGCTAAATAAACAAATTGTTAGTTATTGATTCAGTGAGTCGTTCTTATATTGACTCGCTAAATAAACAAGTTGGGAGTTATTGATTCAGTGAGTCGTTCTCATATTGGCTGGTTAAATAAACAAGTTGGTAGTTATTGATTCAGTGAGTCGTTCTCATATTGACTGGTTATAACAGGGGTTCGTTGTATTATAATATTGTAATATGGTGTGTATTGTTGTGTGTTTGTGTGCAGGTGGTTGACGTATCTGCTGATCCTGATCCTGGATCTGCTCATCTGTCTGCTGGCGTGTCTGGGTCTCGCCAGGAAATCACGCTGCCTCCTCACAACGTAAACTTACACCCATACAGTATATAATACAAACTCTACATGTGATCATTTTACTTCTACACTCTGTATTATACAGGCCTTATAAAGCACTTATAAAGCGCATGTGTGTCTTACAGGATGATGGTGTTCAGTATGCTAACTCTGATGGTCAGCTGGGCGTCTCTGGGAGCAGATGTGGCCACATCTGTGGTGAGTTCCCTTCCCCAGCAACGTTACGTCGTTCTGCACTCTAGAGTCCACATATATAGTGGATTCTGTAATGTTCACACCCCTTGACTGTGACTCTGGTTCTGAGTTTGGAAAGGTCCACCTGGGTCTTTAAGGGCCCAGATGTACACTGCATGAATACGCCTGTGTACAGGTGTTCCTAATAAAGTGGCCAGTGAGCGTATGTGCTCACTTTGGTTGTTCTGTATTTGGGAATCTGCTGATTCTCTCCAACTGGAGTCGCGGACGATAGAATCAGCACTGCAGGTTTCATGTTCCGACTCTCCCAACCGATTTATCGTTACACGCTAAAGCACCTGCTGTCAGGTAAATCCGGCTTCACCTGCTGATGAACAGGTAAACAGGAAGTGATTATTGTACAGCGGATGGAGATGTTCTGGTGTCCACCAGAGATGATTTACATTAATAAACACAGAGAGGAGAGACAGTGCGTACAGATATTTACATGATGTAAATGTTTCCTGTGTGTGTGTGTGTGTGTGTGTGTGTGTGTGTGTGTGTGTTTGTGTTTCAGGGTGTTAGTGATTTCTGTGTATCTCCAGATAAGTTCATTATGAACCAGACAAAAGACTCCATCAGCTCAGGTGACACATACACACACATACACACACGAAGTGAATTGTTTAGTGACATTATTGATGCTGACTGAGTGAATTATAATGAGAATTATACTGAAAGATGACTGAAGAGTGAATGAAAGATCTCTCCATCAGATTCAGGATGTTCTTTCTTTTTCTCTTCTCTTCTCTTTAGATATCGTCCATTATTATTTGTACTGCAGTCAGACGATTCCGAATCCCTTCCAGCAGGTACAGAGTTCCTCACTGGTGCCTCACGTCAGTACTGATGTACTGTATATGATGGATGTTAAAGGATTTTCTCTGTGTGCTTTATAAACGTCGAACCGCTTTTCATCTCTTCGGTTGATTTTCTTCTTTTATTTGTGATTGTTGTGACTTCTGATCCTAAATCAGTTCCTTTTTCAGACTCTGAACATCTTCCAAAGATCTCTGACCACCATGCAGCTCCAGGTTCAGGTTTTACAGAAGTTTGCTGTTCCTCTCTTCCCTACTGCAGAGGTACACACACACACAGACCAATACACACAAACATATACACACATTCACACTCACAACCCACACAGACGTCGCACTATGACTGAATCACTAAATATTGTATTACTTAATGAGAGGCCAGATCACCGATTCAGTAAGTTACTGAATCACTGACCTATTGACATTCTAACACACTTCAAACTACTGACCAACTAAGATATGGAATCACTGACCTCAGATATTGACTCAATAAGGCAGTATTAGAATCAGTGACTCACTGACTCAAAACGATTCTGAATCTCTGACTTACCAAATCAATAAAGTGTCAAATATCTCACTGACTCAATATGTTATTAAATCACAGACTGTTAAACTTACTTTGTGTGTGTGTGTGTGTGTGTGTGTGTGTGTGTGTGTCTGTTTCAGAGAGATCTCCTGGGTCTCCAGCTCATGTTCAATAGTTCTGAATCAAAGTTGCATCAGATCACTGCCCTGCTCGACTGCAGAGGAATCAACAAGGTACTGATTCATCGAATCAACAGAGTAATGACTTCATGAATCACTTGGTACTGAATCCATAAGGTACTAAGTAAAATGATGCTGACTCAATGAATCATTAGTGTTATTCGATCCAAGAAAATGGACTTACTCACCACCAAATGAAAAAGGTGGAATGTTAAAGTAATTGAGTCGATAGATTCTGATTGATGAATCAAAAATGTACTGACTCACTGAATCAGTCAGATTCCACAATAATGAAATCTGACTTACTGAATCAGTACTTGACAGAGTCAGTGTATGGTAAGGTAGCGATTCACTGAATCAGTAAGACAATGACTTAATGAATGGTTTGGTATTTACCTGTTTCGACCTGCTGTGTGTGTGTGTGTGTGTGTGTGTGTGTGTGTAGGACTATGTGGACGCTCTGATGGGGGTGTGTTATGATGGGGTGGAGGGGTTGCTGTACCTCGGTCTCTTTTCTCTACTGTCCATCACTGCCTTCTGCATCATGATGTGTGTGATACCACGAGCCTTGAGGGACATCAACAACCGGTACACACACACACAGAAACATACAGACACACGCAAACAAACATCGTCAACTCACATACTAACCAGACACACATGCTACTCATACAGATACACACACACACACACTTATGAACTCTTCACCTGATCCATCGTACCATCTCATCAGTGTTTCACTTACCGTGTGTGTGTGTGTGTGTGTGTGTGTGTGTGTGTGTGTGTGTGTGTGTGTGAGTAGGGATTATGGGGATTTCGAGGACTCCGACCCGTTCGGTTCTCGGGCACAGAATGAGAACTTACACACATTCTGTAGCAGCAGCCAGAACAGCCTTCATACACCACCGGCCCCACCTACCTCCAACAGGTAAGATACACACACACACACACACACACACACACAAACACAAACCAAAGTGATTCAGTATATTTATGATCACTGGGTGGCGCTGTGGAACATTAAGCTGTAAACAAGGTGCCTGTGAACTGTGTGTTATTGGAATTGTTAAAATTTTCCATCTTTTTAGTGACTTATCTTGGCATGTGTCAGAAAAATAGAGGTACTAACCTGTACTGAGTCAATAAGATGCTAAATTACTTGATCTGTAACGTACTTACTAAGTACATCAATACAGTGTTAGTGACTTTAGCACTAACAAAGGAAAAATTTCCAAATGAGTGAGTACTTTACTTACTCTGTCAATAAGCTATTGAGTTTAAAAACTAATCAGGTACTGGATTAGATAATCAATAGGATATTGACTAACTGAGTCAACAAGGTACTGACTAGACTACAGAATAAATAACATGGGGGAAGTTTAGGGGTTAGGAGACTAGACTGGTATTGGGAAGGTTACTGGTTGAGACCCCACATGTGCCATAAATGTAATGATGGACTGAATCAATGCTGAACTGACTCTTGATATTACATACCATTAAATGATATAGTTATATATTATTAGTTTAATGTTCTATATTTAAACCTTGGCTCTCTCAGGAATCAGTCCACGGTGTTTGGAGGAAACCCACGTTTTGAGGACGCTCCTCTTATAAACAGAGGATCTCCTCCTCCTTCGGTGAGCGCTCAACATTCACACAACCATTCAGACAAGAATCAGATCAGAGCTGGTCTAAAAAAAAGTGAAAATCCTATTAACCACTGAGGAATAAAGGAAGTGGGCAACTGACTCGATACTAAAGCCCATCTGAACTGGTTTAGTTTAGCACTGAATCACTTACGCTAACAAAATAAGGTACTGACTCACTGACTCTTTAATAAAGAGAATTAGTGATTCAGTTAACACAACAATGCAATTGATTCACCAAACTATTGATTCACCGTTCTTGAAAACACTTGACTCAGTGAATCAATAAGATGACTGTATTGCTCTTACTCTCTCAAACAATAAGAATCATTCGTCTTTGAGTCAATACAATTCTGATTACTGAATCTTTAACAAAACTTAAATATTCCAGTGCTGTGCTTCCACATGCAGACAGTTATTGTGTGTTTAATCATATTTAACTTTTATCTGTCTATCTATTTATATACAGGCTTAAAATGACATGTTATGAACTCGTCAACAGAGAACAAACGTCACATATTGGAAAGATAAAAACATAATATATTAAATTGTAATTTAAAAGCTAATAAACAATAATAGTAAAACTTCTGCATAAGACTGTATTTATCTATCTATCAGCATTCATTCTCTCTTTTCATGGCTAATTCTGTTCTTATGCTTCTGTTTTTCTTTCTTTTTTGTATTTTTTTAATTGAAACTTTGAACCATGTAGAAACTGTGTAAGTCTCTTTATTCTTTCACTCTTCATGTTTTCACTTTCTTCCTTTCACACGAACGTTTCCTTTTCATTTTCATCTCTGGAGTCTCTTCTCAGTTCCTCGTCCTCTCACTCCCGGCATGAGCTCAATACACAGGTTCTAACCTTGTATTCTACTAGCTAGCTAATGCAGTCCTTTTCCCAAAGATATTAAACAGTTTGACCAATTTACTCCCATGGTTCCCAACTGCAAACATTTGTCCTTTCACGAGCTACCTTAGAGGATGTTTGCAAAAACGTTACACGAATAATGTAACATAAATCACTTTTTTTGTTTTAATATACTAATAAGTTGACAGGCTTGCACACACACACAGCTCTAGTTACACAATATGACCAAAAGTATGTACCCAGACCCAACAACAGGACCCATGTGCACAAAACCTGGTCTATAAAGACATGGTCGAATAAGCCTGGCATGGAGGAACTTCAGTGGAGCCTAATTAAACACTTCTGAGATGAGTTGGAATGTTGATTGTGACCCAGGTCTTCTCATTCAACATCTGTGCCTGACTTGCAGATGTTCTTTTGAATGAATGGGTGCAAATTCACACAGACCATTCACCAAAGTCTTGTGTAAAGCCTTCCTCAAATAGAGGCCGTTATAGCTGCAGAGGTTTTGGTTATGGAATAGTGTGTTTAACTCAAATTCACATGCTCATGGTCTGGTGTCCACATACTTTTGGCTATATAATGTATGTAGCTTTGATGCCTTAAACTTTTCTACTAATATTATACTGTATAGAGCATATTGTTTTACTGTACATTTGTGTGTGTGTGCAGTATTCTCCCACTATGCGAGCGAACTACCTCTCCGTGACCGAAGACCAGATGAGACATTTTGGCGACGATTTTAGGACCTGAACAACACACACGCTCACCCACACTAAACACACACACACACACCCACACTAAACACACACACACACACACACTCACCCACACTAAACACACACACACTCACACACACTCACACAGACTCAGGACTTCATTTTTTTTTTCCACGACTACTGATACTGACATGTTTTAACTTTATACAGGTATTAATGTAAGTAAATAATTGATTAAGGTGCTACATGTGATTTTATTAATGTTTATACTGTATATGGTTAGCCATAATGATAATAACTCGACACGATCAGATCAGAGTTAATACTGCATCTCTAACAGTGTGTGTTATGGGAAGGAGACTGTGAGGGTTCAGATTTAATAATAATGATAATAATAATAATTTTCTTTCAAACACACACACACACACACACAGTTATTTAGATTAAGGGCCAGAAAACAAAATGTATCCTGGATGAGGGGCCACAAATTTGCTTTGGATAAAAGCATCTCTGTACACTGAAGAGCCAAAACATGGACGTGCCAAGGTCTGTTTTTAGCAGTTGTTCATGTGAAGGTGCTGTAAAAAGTATTTGCCCCTTTCAGAAATTCTATTTAGCACATATTCTGCCACACGTCTATGTTTATCAGACTATTTTAATATCAGAAAAGAGCCCAAATAAACACAATATGTTTTCATTTATTGAAGAAAAATGCTGTTCAGGCCTACCTGCTCCTCTGTGAAAATGTCATTCCCTCTTTAGCTGCTAAACTGGGACTCCAGTGAAGCACAGTGAGAGCCATTATCCATAAATGAAAAGAAATCACCAAGAACATGTTAACCAGTCATCCAGGAGGTCACAAAACAACCCAGATTAACATTTAAAGAACTCCAGGACTCACCTCAGTTACGGTCAATGATCACGATTCCACAATAAATAAGTCACTGGGCAAGAATGGCATCCATAGGTGCAAATCACTGCTAAAATAGAATAAATTGGGATGGAGGCAAACACTTTTTCGCAGCACTGTGTGTTAAATATTGGGCATTTACATGTAACATATCCAGGATCTGAACTTGCAACCTTCTGATCAGCTTAAAATATCAACATTGGTGGTTTAGTGCAGCCAGGATTAAAACATACAACTTCTGATTAGTTTACAAGCCATACAGGATTTGTACTTACAACCTTCTGGTCAAAAAAAGTTGCTCATCCAAGGGAGTTCAAGTTCCTCACAACTGTTGTGTGTGGAAGAACATTTAACACTTGGTGTATTAAGAAGTGTGGGTGCTGCACAGCAACATGAAATACTGTGTACTGGTATAGGGTATAGGGTATAGGGTATTGGTAGCTTAGTGGTTAAGGTACTGGACTAGTAATCAGAAGGTCGCTGGTTCAAGCCCCACCACTGCCACGTTGCTACTGTTGGGCCCCTGAGCAAATCGTGACATAATTGTAAGTCGCATTGGATAAAAAAGCGTCTGCTAAATGCCGTAAATGTACTGGGACCATGAGCTCCATTCTTGTTCCAGTCACTTCTTTTCCCCTCTCACAAGAAGCCACTAGATGGCAACATTATTCATCATTTATTGCCCTTTATAGCTTCACTACTGCAGTGCTTATACTGAAATGCAGCTAATTCTTGTTGTTTTACCTTCTGAACTGCATTCTGACTTATGTTAGAATGAAGTAAATCATGTTAGCATTAGCTTAACCCAGTTATACCTGCTGACAAGCACAGTGTGTCATTAAACGTCACTTTTAATCACTTATACAAACGTTCACCAACAATCCCAAAACATTTGAATGTAGCTACAATTTTTTTCTACTGATTAAATGTATTTTAATGTTGGTATTTTATTAACGTTACTAGAATTTGTAAATAACTTGTATTATAACAAACACATGGTTGTTTTTAGTGTGCGTTTTTTATCCTCAAGCTAATCAAGCTGTGTTTAGCATTACACCAAATCTGTTGTAAATGCTAAATTGCTAAAATGCTAAAATACAATTACTGAGGTATATTTGTGTACTAAAGGTTGCTTTACCCACTTGTGTTAACTTTGTTAACAAGAATAAATGTGACTGACTTCACCTTGCAATATTACTAGCCACTTGACTGATATGGGAATCTAATGGAAACAAGTCAGCGCAGTTAGCATAATGTTAACACACGTTCGTTAACTTGGATTCAGCAGTATAATGTGTCGTTTTGTTTGTTTATTTATTAGGATTTTAATGTCATGTCACTCATTACACAAAGTTCATCAGTTCACAAGGTTGTATCGAACCCAGTCTTGGACAATTTTGTATCTCCAATTCACCTCACTTCCACGTCTTTGGACTGTGGGAGGAAACCCACGCGGACACGGGGAGAACATGCAAACTCCACACAGAAAGGACCCGGACTGCCCCACTTGGGGATCGAACCCAGGACCTTCCTGCTGTGAGGCGACAGTGCTACCCACTTAGCCACCGTGCTGCCCCGTCTTTTTTTTGTAATTAAGTGATTTTTTAAACTCCGTTCATGGGGGATCCCAGCAAACATGTCACCATTAGCCCGTCACATTTCAGTACAGTGCTTATATGGGTACTAAATGAGTTAGCCCATACTATTTTAGGCAGTTCTTGCATATGAAAGCACATTAGGCTCAGTGGGACATTTGTCAATAACAAAATATTAATGGGCCTCTTGGTTCAAGCCGATTATACCAAACCGGTCCAGCCCAAACTTGTTTGTATGGAGACTTTAACTATTCTTGCTCTCCTTTATTATCAAAAGTGGCTACATCTATCAGCACTCCCTTACTAGCATGATGCTAAATTACTTTGTTAGATGTACTTTGTTATTAGCAACCAGTTTGTGTTGACTGGAATTCCACTGAATTTGCTGTTTATTATTTGACATGACTATATCAGCTAGTGATTCATGATCATTTCCTCACTAGCATGATGCTAAACGACTGTTTCTAGCTTTAATTTATTGTTAACAATGTCAGAATTGTGTTTTTTAAGTAAAGTATTCCTTTAATGCACTATTTGTCTTCCAGGGGGGTTGTTTTGCTCCTGTCGAGGAAACGTTTGCGATCAGGTCACTGTATATTACTGCCATTGTGTGTTTTTAATTGTGGTTTTTAATACTTTTTGGTTGCATGTGTGTGTACGTTTCTAATAAACTGTCGGAAGCACAATTTTATACCCGAGCTAGTTATGTTATTGATGTGATATTGATGTGTTTTGTTAAAGATGTGAATAACGACTGACATCAATATTTAACTCATTTCATTAATTTAATATAAATATGTTCCATTTGTGATGTGTTCCACTGTGTTTTACACTGTTCCTCTTACTACAAGCACAAAACAAACTCAACATTACATAAAGTATTTTATACAAGCTTGTATATATCACAAATATCAAACATGTAAACAATGTAAAACAGACATTTAATTTGCTCGTACTTGAAGATCATTAAAACATCTTGAGTCTCTGCAAACAATTCAGACTCATTGCTCTGTTCCATCATTTGCACTTTTCTGTCCCCTCCCCTGTGTACTTAGTGTCAGATTGTACAAATGAGAGACCTGCAAAAACCTGTCCCGTCACTTCATCAATCACAACAACACATCAGCAGAATGATCTAGACTTACCCAAATAAAACAGGGTTTAAATAGTGCTGAATGAAAGTTTGGAGCCATTCATGGCTGGTAAAAGAGGGGCACATGGAATGTGCATTATTCAAAGAGGTAAGAAGAAGATTTTCCATCTATTAAAGATATAATTTGCTGCTATAATAACGATTCAAATAGACAAATAAAATATATTGTACATTTTATATTAAATTCTTTATGCCAATTTTTTTATTCATGACGGAAAGTTTTTAGGCTCCAGACCAACTTTCCATTTGTTTTAGTGGAATTTAATTTGTTTATTCAATCTTTAAAACTTATCAAAAAAAAAAAAAAAGCATTAGATTTATATATTACTTTAATCGTTACCTTGGGGATTGATGAAGATTGATTGGCTTTTATTGTGTTTAATAAGTAAGATCAGTTGTAGCCAAGTGGTCCAGGTACTAGACTAGTGATCCATGGGCGGCACGGTGGCTAAGTGGGTAGCACTGTCGCCTCACAGCAAGAAGGTCCTGGGTTCGATCCCCAGGTGGGGTGGTCTGGGTCCTTTCTGCATGTTCTCCCCGTGTCTGTGTGGGTTTCCTCCGGGTGCTCCGGTTTCCTCCCACAGTCCAAAGACATGAAAGTGTCCATGGCTGTGTTCGATATGTATCCTAATCAATATTGTTTATACATTTATGTTCTTTGTTCATTGAAATTAAATAAACAGATTATCTATTAGCGATTGTGAGAAGGTTCAGGTTAGCCTGTATATTGTTAGAAATTAAGATGAGTTAAGTTTGTGTTTTATATTAACTAGTAAATTTAGTATATTGCTAGTAGAGCTATTTTGAATAATGAGGTCACAGTGCTCCGTACAATAGTGTTACGTCATCCCCTGCCCTCCTCCTATTGGTGGATTTTAGATGCGCCTCGTAGCAGCCTTGACGCTGTCAGAATTTCTGGCACCTTCAGAACTTTCAAGACAACGGATCACCTCCACCAAATAAATCATATTTTACCATGAGATTCTGGCAGCGAGAGCAACATTTGGGCCGATTATCGCACAGTGTAACGCGGATTTAATACTGTGGTCCACTCTGATAGGAAGAAGCGAGACTCTCGGTAGGTGTGTTAGTTCTAATAAACTTTTTATTTCTACATTTATTTCTATTTTAAATTCATTCTGGAGTTGGATTTAATGACGTTGCAGTAGAAATCGTGGAATGAGTGAGTGTAAGTTGATTCACTTTGTTCTAATTTTAAGAACAAATAAGCTGAACTGAAAATTAGTGACAGTGCTAAATCGCTCCTGAATCCCTACATAGTGCACTACATAGTAAAGTCTCATACACGCGATCTAGTGCACTACTTAGGGAAATGGAGGTAAATTGGAACTGATTATACATTGAGACCTGCAAATACAACCTTACTACTACAGGTGAGTTAATAATGTGTAAACAGGCTCTTTAAATGATGATGTTTATTATTTAGTAATTCATTAATCTAATAAAAGAATGAGAAAATGTTCATGTTTATTTAAATACGTGTATAAATGTAAAGTGAAGATTTAAACTGGAGTTTTAAATAACAAAAACTAAAGTTGTTTGATAGTTTTTTCCCTTTAAATTGTATAAACAAACATACTGGTCACTTTATTAGGAACACCATAGCCTACTAATACTGAGTAGAACTAATACTGAGAGTCCTTAATGTTGAACATGATTGCATTATGTAACTGCTGCAAATGAATGCTGGAAATCTTAATGATACACCCTTTGCTTTTGTGCCTCCTGTAAGTTCTAGCAACTACCCCTATAACCACTTTAGACCCAGAGGAGTCCCACTTTTGTGCCCAATAAACCAGCCACCAAAAGTTAAAATGGCTCATCAATGACTCCAGTGAAGAAAAACATGCCCATTTTTATTTCATGTACCCGAAATGCTGGCTTGCCCCTTTTTACTTTGTCTTTGAGGGGCAAAATAAGGTCCTGCCATTGCCGTTAAATCAGCAGGTGAATGCAGATTGCTCCCTACTTCTACAATTCTTCTTACACTTCGTATGATTCTCAGTTTAAGCCATGAGGGGTGTACATTTCTTAAATGGCTTATCTAAAGTAATGGGTGAAATGCAGATGCTGTTGTTAGCCAAAAGACTCTTTCATCATGTCTGAACAATAGGCCTTTCTACCCAAGCTTTTACACACCAGTATGTAAAAGATGATGATGTAAATGATGTGGGCTACCGGAGTACACCGTGTCCGTGCTGTTGGTGAGTCTCATGTTTAAGTTTTGTTTTGGTAGTAATTCATGCTCGTTATACATGTATAATATTCATTCCTAGAACTGCAGATGAATGCATGAGCTGTACTGAGGCGGTCGCTGGGGTATTTGCATGTGCGCTGTTTAAATTTGTTTATTTTTTTGACACGTCAATCCTACGTGACTTACAAGCAGGCTGAGACGTTGACATTTAAAGATCTTAAAAAAACAAATAGTGCATTTATTTGCACTGGTTCTGATTTTAAATAATGTTTATATTTATTTATTTATCTGTTGTTTACAGGGGGACATTTACACTATAAAGCTAAAAGTATGTGGACTCAGACCTTGAGATTGTTGGACATCTTGTTTCAAAGCCATCGGCATTAAAATGGATTTGCCCCCTTTGTCGCAGTAACAGGCTCCACTCTTATAGAAGAGCTTAAAGAATAGACAACAAAAGTCTGGAACTTTGGCACTAATGTTGGTCAAGAATGTCTGGCTTGCAGTTGGCATTCCTATTCAGCCCTACCAAAGCTATCAAACCATGTAATCATGGACTTGATTGTGCACAGGGATCCCAAACATTTATTTAATGCAGTTACTTCTATAAACATTTCAGAAATTGGTGTAGCTGAAACACCTAAGAAGGGGTGTCCACATACTTTTAGTCATTAAGGATGTGTCAGGGATATTTTTTGCATTTCACAGTTTTATTTTTGTCTCTTATTTGCAGAAATGAATAAAACCCTGTCGCAGGTTTTTTCCTGCAACTTGTGCCCACTTTCCTACACGACTCAAATTCGTCTGGACAAACACTTGAAAAAATGTCACTACGATAAATATGTGAACCAGCAGGAGTCAGAAAATCATGATTATGATGGCAGTCAACAAAAATCCTCAGATGGCCAACAGCTGAAAGAGAACTTTTCCTGCTCAGAATGTGGGAAGAATTTTTCTCAGCGGGGTGATTTCCTACAGCACCAGCGCATTCACTCAGAAAAGAAGCTGCATTACTGTAATCAGTGCGGGAAGAGCTTTACTCAGAAGAGCACACTCGAACGACACAAGCACATTCATACTGGAGAGAAGATGTATCAGTGCTCGCATTGTGCAAAGAGCTTCACTCAACAGGGTACCCTCAAACAGCACCAGCGCACTCACACTGGTGAGAAACCGTACCAGTGCTCGAAATGTGAAAAGAGCTTCACTCGGCGGAGTCATCTTCAGTTACACAAACGGATCCACACCGGAGAAAAGCCCTACCGCTGCTCCTACTGCGAAAGGAGTTTCGCCGACCGGAGTGCCTTCCAGCGCCACGAGCGCACCCACACCGGACTCAAGCCGTATTCCTGCGTGCAGTGCGGCAAGAGTTTCACTCGACAGAGCAATCTTCAACAGCACCGGCGCATTCACACGGGAAATAAGCCGTACAACTGCACAGAGTGTGGAAAGACCTTCACAGACCAGAGCACTCTCCAAACGCACATGCGTGTTCACACTGGAGAGAAGCCGTACTGCTGCTCGCAGTGTGGGAGGTGCTTCGGCCACCAGGGTACCCTGAAACAGCACCAGCGCATCCACACGGGAGAAAAACCATTCGTTTGCCTACAGTGCGGCAAGAGTTTCTCTCAACGGGGTCATTTCAAACTACACCGGCGTATTCACACGGGGGAGAAACCGTACGCGTGCTCACAGTGCGGCAAGAGTTTTGCACAATTTAGTCACCTCGAAAGACACCAGCGCATTCACAGAGGACAAAAGCCCTATTACTGTTTGCAATGTGGCAAGACTTTCACCCAGCCAAGCACCCTCCAAAGACACCAGCTCACCCACACGGGGGAAAAGCCGTACCAGTGCTCGCAATGTGGGAAGAGCTTTACCCACCAGAGCACCCTGAAACTGCACCAGCGCCTTCACACCGGAGAGAAACCGTATTACTGCTCGCAGTGTGAGAAGACTTTCACGGACCACGGTTCCCTTCAGCGACACCAACGCGTCCACACGGGGGAGAAGCCGTACGACTGTCCGCAGTGCGGGAAGAGTTTTACTCAGAAAGGTCATCTGAAACTACACCAGCGCATTCACACAGAAGAGAAGTCCGAGCTCTGTGTGTAGTGGGAGAGAGGAGTTAGCAGTATAGTATCGCTTGGCTTCCTTTGCTGATACTTTGACACATTTCTTGTCTGACTTGTTTTACTGAGGGTTTTTTAGCTTTGATGACGTAATAGTTTTGGTTTGTACACCAAATATCTCAGGAACCAGCATGTCTTCTACCTGACATGTCCCTTTTACCTAGTTTTATCTACGTCTGTGTTTATACTCGTAGTTCAGTTCCCAAGAATTTTAGTCCTGGTGTGCTTAGCGTCCACACTCACACGTTTACAATCGAACCAAAATAAGTAAAAGAAGCGTGTTGTGAACCAGTCATCAAAACGACGCACCACTCTGGGATTAATGCACTTATCAGGGTTGTGTAGACCTGGTGGTATTTTCTTACCAAGTGGTGACACAGCAAGAGGTGGTAAAATGGATAAACAAGTTAAACCAGCGCCAGAAATTTATCCGCTGAACATTTTCAATACACTATGTTCTCTTGGGGCGTGTTTGGTGCCACACCTTGGCATCATGTCATGTGTTTGGTTTGTTTAGGTACTTTTGGTTTGTACTGTTCCTACCTGAAGCACATTGCACCAGAATTTGTTTAGAAACAGGCCAAGATCCTCCTGATCAAGCAATCTCAAAGTCTGAGTTCAAAAGAAAGCTTCACACTTACTGTAATAAACCGCAACAGAGCAACCGAGCAATCGCACCAGGGTTCGTTTTAATCCAACCACATCTGACAAGTATAAACACACCTTAAGTGCTTCTTGAAGGCAAAGGGAAAATATCATGGCAATCTCCAGAAACTATGAGGATTAAAAAAAAACAAATCACCATCCCATCTCCATCACTTCTCTACACAGTCGCCTTCCGATGCATTTTTCCAGCATTGCACCAACTTTTTAATGCCGTCAGCAAATAATGTGGATAATCAGACGGAGCTAAATCCAGACTATAAGCGTCTCTCAGACACGACCGATTACTCCTCCTCCCTTCCACCCTCACCCTCGTTTCCAACCAAAATATAAAAGTGAGGAAACTTTTTGAAGAGCTGAGACCTCGAAGATTATACACCAGTTCTGGTCTGTGGCAGGAGAAGGTGCTGGTACCTCAGTTTTGAGATTTAACTGCTCAGTGACCCTCACCGTTGTGCTTTTGTGCGCAGGTTTTTAAATGCAGATATTTATTTTTTTTAATTATTTAACATTTTTTACTTCATCTATTGCACTTACTAATGAAAGATTATTTAGTTATTTCAGGGTAATGGGGAGTGAAGTTTTGGTTTGGTTATATTAATGTTTGTTTTTGTTTTTTATTAAGCTTTTGTATTTATTATGGTCCTAATCAGGAGCAGGTTCACACCTTGCAGCAGGTAATGATTATATCATCATTATATATGCGTTTATAAGTTTGTATATGCGTTAACACACAGGAAAACCTTCCCAGAACTGATTTATTTACATGTCGTATGTCTACTTTTATAATAAAGTGTATGAACACTTTTCCCATCACCAATGAGATTTTTAAACATATATTTGTATATGATTTTAAATAATATTGAGGGGCACTGTCGCCTCACAGCAAGAAGGTCCTGGGTTCGATCCCCAGGTGGGCTGGTCCAGGTCCTTTCTGTGTGGAGTTTGCATGTTCTCCCCGTGTCCGCATGGGTTTCCTCTGGGTGCTCCGGTTTCCTCCCACAGTCCAAAGACATGCAAGTGAGGTGAATTGGAGACACTAAATTGTCCATGACTGTGTTCAATATAACCTTGTGAACTGATGAACCTTGTGTAATGAGTAACTACCGTTCCTGTCATGAATGTAACCATAGTGTAAAACATGACGTTAAAATCCTAATAAACAAACAGTAAATAATATCGGCTTTATTAAAGCAGGACGTTCAAACTGCCTGAATCATGAAAGTCGGACGCTGTTTAAACAGGTGCTGATCTGAACGCGCATGATTCAGCCATCGTTTACCTATAGTTTACATATGACTTCGTTTACATGGTGCACTCTCGTTTGCATGTACAGCGTCCTCACACATGCCGACGTGCTCGAGCAAGCGAGGGTCAGCAAAAAAGAAATGAAGAAACGCACAGCAAAGCAGAACAGAGATAGAGAAATGCTTCTCTGGCAGCAGGAGCATTTACATGACACACTACTAAGCAGAACTTTGTTTTTACCCACACATATTATGACACTGTTTAAAAGTTTTAGTACTGTAATGAGTAACCCATCCCATATCATTTATTTATTGATTTAATTACTATTGTTTCTGTGTGCTGATCTGCTGACCAGTGTATTGTTACCAGGCGTGAAAGAGTATGTGAGTCTGAATGTGTAATTAAATGAATGTGTGAATAAATCTGAAGGTGCGATGAATGAATGTTTAAATTAAAGTGATTGTGTGAATAAAAGTGAATGATTAAATAATAGAGAATGAGAGTGATGGTGTGAATGAGTGAATAAACGTGAATGAGACTGAACGTGTAATAAAAGAATGAAGGTGTGAATAAGAGTGAATGTGTGAATACATTTGAATCATCATGTGTACATGTAAAGTGGCAATTTGTACATTCATTTTCTGTATGTTTGTGCTGTCAATCTGTGAAATGGTTTTGCTGTGACAGACTGGAGATAAACACACTCAAACCCTGTTTGGTTCTATGTTATTAATGTGTTAAATATAAACAGTACAGATACAACCAAGCAGAAGGTCCAGGTTCTCCTCGTGTTACTTTGTCGTACCTTCTGTATGGATCTCAGCTCCAGGTTTCAGGAACACATTTGCCTGCATAAACAAATGAGCAAAGAAAGATCTCGGCTCATGTTGACGGTAGATGAAAAATCCAGGTCTGCCGGGTGACTCCAGGCTCTCGAGCGACGCTTTTGACTTGCAAATGTTTTCATGGCTGCCTGGATCCTGTCCTGCCTTCCTTCAGCCGTGCTTTGAATAAAAGATCCAACAAGTGAGTACATGAGGATGTAAATCAGTACCTGGGGGACAGAAGCAGCCCGGGGGACAGTGAGAGATGATGAAGGGATGGAGCAGAGATGTTAGTCCAGAACACCATTTTCTTCTTAGTTTTATACTTATATTGAGTCTAAATGTGGCTATAAAGTTTACTAATAGACTTTTAGTAATAACATTTACATCCTTTTTATCCAAATCAACTACAATTATCACTGAGTACAATTTAAGTAGGGTTAAGTTACTTGCTTACAAGTTACCCAACAGTGGCAACTTGGCCCTACAATATAAAATTCATGTTAATAATACAGTATAAAACTGCAAAACAATTACCCCATCCTGCCTAAAAGTTAGCTTCACGTTACCCTTCTTATCATCTTTAGGAAACTGCAGTCGAAGAGTAGGTTTAGAGTAAAGGTGTTTAGCTGAGCAGAAAGTTTGTGAACCCCTGGTTCATTAGAATAGATTGTTTTTAACCTATGGTGGCTGGGTGGGTAGAAGGTCCAGCAGGGGCGTAACTACAGGGGGTGCAGGGGCACACAGCATGAACTTCTGAGTAATTCATTCTGATCAGCTATCAGCATAGAGCACATATATATATATATATATATATATATATGAAATTGAGGGGGCCCAAAATCTTTTGTTGCACTGGGGCCCATGAGCTCCTAGTTACGCCACTGAGGTCCAGGGTTTGATTCCCAGGTGGAGCGGTCCAGGACCTTTCTGTGTGGAGTTTGCATGTTCCTGGCATCCGGTCAGGTTAATGGAAGATACTATATTGACCCAATGTATGAGTGTGTGTGTGAGCGACCCTGAATCGAATAAAGCAGTGGTAAAACAATGTTGTAAGCACCATTCTCCAGTCCATGTGGTTGTGCTGCTGTACTGCAGCAACCAACACCAAGAATACAGAAGAAGCTTCAGTTTGGTCTCCTGTAGATGAGAGGAATCAGATTTACATCATTAATCCTCTTTATAGGAACATTAACCTGATGAGTGAGTTCATGTAGGAGGTGATGAGTGAGTTCATGTAGGAGCTGATGAGTAAGTTCATGTAGGAGGTGATGAGTGAGTTCATGTAGGAGCTGATGAGTAAGTTCATGTAGGAGGTGATGAGTGAGTTCATGTTGGAGGTGATGAGTGAGTTCATGTTGGAGGTGATGAGTGAGTTCATGTAGGAGGTGATGAGTGAGTTCATGTAGGAGCTGATGAGTAAGTTCATGTAGGAGGTGATGAGTGAGTTCATGTAGGAGCTGATGAGTAAGTTCATGTAGGAGGTGATGAGTGAGTTCATGTAGGAGGTGATGAGTGAGTTCATGTTGGAGGTGATTGAGTGAAGATCAGGTGATTCACTCAGATTCGCTTTAAACAGGTAAGTTCAGAATCCGACAGAATTCATCAGAACAGCAGATGAGTCTAATTTTGTATCTCCAGTTCGCCTCACTTGCATGTTTTTGTACTGTGGGAGGAAACCGGAGCCCCCGGGAGAAACCCACGCAGACACGAGGAGAACATGCAAACTCCATACAGTAAGGATCTGGACCGCCCCACCTGGGGGAAATGAAGTCTTTGTGTGTCTGTGTCTTCTTGCTATTTAAGTCTTCAACCAAATAGTCATGGGTCTCAGCTGTGCTACTAGCCGGTCGGGGGCCCATACCAGCACAATTGCCTGTGTCTGTGGGGGAAAAGGCAGTACACTTGCGCCCTCTGCTGTCCGGTTGAGACACCTGCACTAGCGTTAGAGGATCTGGACTATCAATTTCACACAGGTTTACATTTTCAGCATTACAGTACAGGGACAGTATACTGTCTAAGCAATTGAGGGTTAAGGGCCTTGCTCAAGGGCCCAACACTGGCAAATTGGCAGTGGTGGGGCTTGAACCACTGACCTTTTGAGTACTAGTCCAGAACTTCAATAAATGCAGCATTTGTGTTTGTTTTTCCACTACAGGAATGAACGACGACCTGTTTGGAGGCTTCTCCTGCTCCTCGTGTCCACTTTCCTATACAAGTCAACATTTTCTGGAGAGACACGTCAGAAGATGCCACTATGAAGAACATGTGAAAGTGCACAAATCAGAACAGCTAATGTACGAGGAACTGACCTCCCACATAAACCCTGGACAAATGACCTTCGACGTTCTCCGCACTAGAACCTACCATGGCCGGATGCGTGACGAAATGCACCACTGCTCAGAATGCGGGAAGAATTTCACACGGCCGAGTCATCTCAAGCTGCACCAGCGCGTTCACTCCGGAGAAAAGCCATACGAGTGTTAGCATTGCGGGAAGAGCTTCACTCAGAAGAGTAATTTCCACCAGCACCGGCGCATTCACACGGGAGAGAAGCTGTATCGGTGTTCGCAGTGCGAGAAGAGTTTCGCCCGACTGAGCCATCTCGAGCAGCACCGGCGCATCCACACCGGAGAGAAACCGTACCGCTGCTCGCAGTGCGGGAAAGGTTTCACCCAACAGAGCCATCTCAGAATGCACCGGCGCATTCACACCGGAGAGAATCCGTACGTGTCCACAGTGTGGGAGGAGTTTCACCAGCCAGAGTAATCTCCAGCAACACCAGCGCATTCACACCGGAGAGAGACCGTATCTGTGTTCACGCTGCGGGAAGAGTTTCAGTGAGAACAGCACGTTACAACTGCACCAGCGCGTTCACACCGGAGAGAGGCCGTATCGGTGTTCACAGTGCGGGAAGAACTTCACCAACCGGAGCAATCTTCAGCGACACCAGCGCATTCACACCGGAGAGAAACCCTATCAGTGTTCACAGTGCAGGAAACATTTTACACAGCCCAGCGCTCTACAAAGACACCAGCGCATTCACACCGGAGACAAGCCCCATTACTGCTCGCAGTGTAAGAAAAATTTCACAGACCAGAGTAATTTCCAGCAACACCAGCTCGTTCATACCAGGGAGAAGCCGCACCACCGCGTACAGTGTGGGAAAGGTTTTACCCGACAGGGTTCCCTCCAGCAACATCAAAGAGTTCACACACAACAGATCACCGACCAGGCATAACATTATGACTAGCTCAAACTGCTGAAGACGTTTATGCTGGTTCTGATAGGAAGGTGTCAGAATGCACAGTGCAAAAGGGGGACCAACACAATATTAGGAAGGTGGTCATAATGTTATGCCTAATCGGTGTATATACAAATCCCTAGAAATAGAGTTATAAGCAGTGGTCACTTTACCAGGGTCATGAGAAAAACCTAATATGCAAAATAATAATGCTGATTAGGGTGTGGCTCTCTGCGCACAAGGCTGATCTGCATATGAACTCGCCTCGTGCAGTCGCTACTGCGCACGTGTCAGCACCAGTAGAGAGGAAGCGTAATGCAACTTGGTAAAAGTTGGAGAGAAAATGCATTAAAAAAATAAATGATGGTGGCACCTACGAATGTTATAGCACATAAATTATTCGACATGCAGGTAAACACCATCTTGAAACCGGTTTCTGACCAGGTGAGTCCAAACAAGCTCATGATAGGTAGCTCCTAATGTACAAAAAAGACACTTTAGGATCGAGTTCAGTCCCAGTGTTAAGTTTCTTTATTGTTTTAGTTTAATTGTAATTCTAAACACATTATAAAACTAAAACATTCCAAACCTGTTCAGGATTAGTGACACTCCAAAAAAAAAAATCAGATCTCACAAAGTCTGATTTACAGCCAGTTTAATATGAAAGCATTATCAGAATAAATAGTTGCACTAAAACACAATGCACTGTAATGTTAACAGGATTCAGTTTTTTAAAGGCAACATGATTGCAGTTTTGATTTGCTACCTCACAGATTGGTGATCTCGACGTTCCACTAGTCCAGTACTTACTATGGAAGAATATTGAAAATACGTATGTGTAAGACCATGAGTACAGTAAGTGAAGTTAAAGTCTAGAAGACACCCAGTTTTCTTACATTTTCATCTCATTGTATCCTGGTCAGGGTTGTGGTGGGTATGGTTCCACTGGGAAGTACTGGGTACTAATCAATCACAGGGCTTCAGCCAAAAGGTATAGCCCATCATGTCTGTGTAGAAGCCTGGCGGACTGATGTTCACACACTGGCTACACTGTTCCATACACTCTGTAATACATTAACTGATACACTAATTAGACTGAGAGTAATAAAACTAGGCCTGATATATGGTTCCATAATGAGTACTGGATTAGTGGAGCTACTGGTGTTCATCAGTTAACCATCTCACTCCCTCCAGAGATCGTTCTGCTGTTGCAGGTTCAGTAGGTGCTCAGGTACTTGACACTAATACAGACAGTAATAATTTAGTGTTCTTTATTGTACTGTAAGGTAGAAAAGCAGCTCTGGTTTGGGACTGTAGATAACTGAAAAAAACAGGATCCCAGTCCAATCCAGCAAGAACAATAAACCTGTACGGTGTGTGCGAGTGTGTCTATGTGAGAAAGGTGAAGGTCTGAGATGTGTATGTTGAAGCTAATGGGTTGGATCTCAGATCCAGAACCTGCAGAGGCGACATCGCACACAGACGTTCCCACGGCAGGTCTAAAAAAGAGATAAAGAGGGATAAATACAAACAATTCAAGTGAAAGGTTTACAGACACTTATTTGGTACAGGTACGTTTACTGGTCATGTCTCCGAACTCTGTAGGTTCAGGAAAATACTACAAAACAAACCTTTATATGTAAATTTAATATAGTAAAGCTTTCTAAATACTTTACTGCACAGTAAAGCAACTAAATATAAATGTGTTATACAGCCAAGGGTGCACAAACTTCTTAAAGTACTGAATTACATAGCAGTCTTTATTATGGCCAGGGTCATAGTGGGTCCAGATCCACTTAAAAACAACAGGTTCATACTATCTAGAGAAAGCACCAATCCATTCCAGGATTCACTCACCCAGCAGTGATTTAACATAGCCAATCTACCTTCTGCAAGTTTGAGACAATCCAGACACTTTATTAAAACCCACATGTATGCTGTGCTGGCTATGTTCTAGCAGACCACTGTGCAGTAAAGTAAACCATGAATGACTGGCATGACCTGCTGGTAAAGCAGTGGAATTGCACATTCTCCTTCATCAACGAACTAAATACTATAACAATAAATGATTATAATGATACCTGTGATCTGGTTGGATGAGATGTTGATGTGTTGCAGTGTTGGGATGTTGAGCAGCTGATCAGGAAAGCTGCTGAAGCTGTTGTTGGATAAATCGATGTTGACGAGATGCTGCAGTTCTCCGATTCCGTCTGGAAGTTTAGTCAGCACGTTTCCCTGCAAATCCAGATCTGCAGAAAAATACACAGAAAATAGATCAGGATTATTTATCCTGCTGTGCTGTTACGTCTAATCTGTGCTGTATTTTCTTGACTTAAATGAGATTTGGCATCTGGGGAAAGTTGTGAGTGATTCTGGTTTAAATGTGGGTGAAAAGAAAGTAGTACTACAATAGAACTGAAGCTCCTGAGGTCAAAGCTCAAACTGCACATTAGCACACTATCATGTCTGAATTTTCTTTAGAGGTCTGGACTTGCAATATAATAAAGATGTAACGTCAGGGCAGAAGAAACTAGCAGCCCCAGTAGAAGCTTTATGAGGTTATGGGCTTTTTTTCACAGGATATTATATTTGATTAGTATTTATGTATTAAAAAGTGGGCTCTGTAATAGTTTACTCCAAACGTAAGAAGCCGTACCTGTCAGCTGAGGGAAGGTGCTGAAGAACTTGTTGGAGATGTTCTTCAGTTGGTTGTTGGCCAGCTTGATCTTGTGGATTTTATCTGCACAGCTGCGGATCATTTTGAAAACTCCTTCTGGAAAGCTGATCAGATTACAGTCGGACAGATCTACACAAACAGAAAGAAAACAGAGCTTTAGCTGGAACTGTAATTATTGTACTGTGGTTCTACCGCTAGAAATATTCGGCTTGTAACCTTTGTGTAGACAAGCAGGTCTGTTTCTGAATGGAATACAGGTACGAGGGTGGAGGCTGATAATTCACGGTTGCATTTGTTAAAAGCTGGGACGTCTTAAAAGTGTGTTTTAACCCTATTTTTTGGGCAATAACTGAGTCACTGGTGACGTCAACTTAGAACCAAATGATGTTTTAAGTAAGGCATAAGACTTTCTAAGACTAAGTGTCATTATTTATTATCTTTTCTTTTTTTGTTAAGTCCCAGCACAGAATAATTAACTGCAAACACATTTAGTTTAACTCTGAACTTCATGTTATAGTGCAATACTGTCGGAAAAGGTGAATCATATTTCCTTAATTCTTTATAATAGCATCTAAGGGAAACAATGTTAGTCTAAACCAGGTTATAATCTAATAATTATTTTCAAAATTATCAATTATCTGTGAATTAAACTAGACATCAAGGGAACAAATACTTCCAATAGGCCAATGTGTTGTCGAGTATAATTGGATAAATTAACTAAAACATTTTCCTCATCTTACAAACAATAATAATAATAATAATAACCTAATGTGTCCGATCCTTCCACCATCGTTTCATTGATCCTCCTGGCCACATTTGCTACCGCCTCCCCCATCCTTTTCCAGCCAGCTAAATCTGAAAAAATAACCAACAACAATCAGTATCAGTACAGACATGAAGGCCAGTGCTGCAGGAGCTTAAACAGAACCCGAGGCGCAAAAGCAGCCAAAGAAATGCAGATCATGCGTAAGAAAACCACTAAACAAAAAATGGAATTCATGGAATGGTACCACAAAGAAAACCACTCTTACACACGAAAATCCACCAGATTGTTCTGCAGCACTTATGTACCAATGTTCTCTGAATGGATCATTTTTCAGTACTAACTCACACCCAAGGTACCTAACCCTTCCACACTGAGAATTCCTACTTACGTGTATACATGTGTATGTCGTGGCATCTTTGGGCTTTCAATTACATCTGTAACATGTTCTGTTTCTGTGGCTGAACGATTACAACACAAACAGTGGTCTCTTATCAAGGGCACAAAGAAAACCTAAACTTGTGTGGTCAAATATGATCCAAGAGCCACCACAGAACAGGTCTGCTTTGAATTAGAAGATGCTGGATCACGGGTCACGCTGTGCACAGTCAAGCGAGCTTTACAGCATCATGATTTGCCAAAGAAGAAGCAGGTACAGGAGCTCTGTGTTGCACTACATCTAGCATCTTGTCTCAGCTCGCTTGACTGTGGACACTGTTCTTTCCAGCAATCCAATCATTAAATGAAAGATTAATTAAAAATGACTGAAATGACAAGACTGCCATGTAATAGATGTAAACTTCTGACTTCAGTTTGGTTAGGTGAGACAGCAGGTGTAGGTGCCAGTCTGGTACTAACCTTACTGAGTAAATGCCACACCAGTGCCACACACATACCAGAGCTCTATTTATATCACCCACACCTCAGCACAGCATGCAGCAGCATGGTTATGATTAAAACAGTACAAATGCACTGACATTTATGCCATTTAGCTGAATATTTTATTCAAATCCACTTACATGTGTTAGGAGTATTAATATGATTATTATAATAAGAACACTGCAGGTTCTCATGCACCAGACAGACAGACAGGAGGCTCTCTCACCCGGTTCCTCCGTGGTTTCTGTTCTAATAAACACCTCAATCCTGAAATATTTACCCTCTCCTACTCCTTTATACACCTTTAAACCAACTAAAGACTTTAAATAAACGCGAAACAGAATTATGGAGTAAATGGAGTGAATACTAAACCTGCTTACACAGACTCGTTCCGCTGTAGCTCGATACAGTGCATGGAAACCGGTCTGGGTACGTCTCAAATTAAACCCGGCCTGGGTGCGTCTCAAATCATTACACCCTACACTACAGGATCATGAGCGCTATCTAGTGTGCTACTACAGAACTGACTAATTTTTCAAAGGCTTAACTTCCTGAGGTAATACAATTGAATGCATTTAAATTTAAAGCTGCATTGGTCACTTTTAATTTTAATTGTTTCATATAAGTCATATTTTGACAACCAGTTCTCAGTTCTGCGCTATCCCTGTTCTACCCACTTTCTCCAATGCAGCCATTGCTGTTTTTGTCTTTCATTTGTTACTTCATTTTCATTATTATGGCGATCTTATTTATATGTGGTTGTCCCCTTTTTGTAAGTGGATTTTAAACCACTATATATGTTATATTTCCATTCTTGATGTGTTTAAAAGCAAGGCACAACCTCCTCGCTCGTTACACTATATACGTATATACAGTACATATATATGAATGCAAAGCGACTTCTTGTCTCATCTTCAGGCAAAAACGACCACACAAATGCCTCTTGTTTGCAATGTCACTTTAAAGTGCCTTCTGTAGAGATGATCACTTGATAAAAGTGGAGAAATAACCCACTTTTACAGAGGCTCTAGATCTGGAGGTACATCATTTGAAACATTAAGAGTCCAAGACCAAGAAAGAACTCATATAACGTATCACATTATGCAGGTTTCTTTTGAAATAGAAGTTTAATACTTGATGCAAAGTTGTCTAGCTAAATGTATCCGATTTTACTCTTAATAATAAAACACTTCACTAAAAAACAGTAGGTGAGTGTGGTACGTACCTGTCTCACTTCAGGTTCCTGTGTGTACGTGATCTATTGTGCCAGGATGAACCGAGAGCTGGAAATTCTCGAACAGCCCCGGCACACCTCATTCATCCGAACAAAAGAGACCAGCCATGTGAGTCTCATTCCAGTTGTAAGTTCACATTCATCTGTTCAAATGGCTAAAAATGTTTAACCTGTTATTTCAGAATGCTTATTGTGCACAGACAGATGAGTGTGAACGTACAGACAAGATAAGATATCTACCTAAATATATGCATATACACTATACAGCCAAAAGTATTTGGACACCTACGACCTAGGACCAATGGTGCTGTGTGGCACTACATTCAACACACAATCTATAAACAACACACAATATAACATCTATACTCTTCATATAAAATTATTTTATTTCTAGAAAAAATACATTCTTCAGGTGATTTCAAACCAAAATCATAAATAATATCAACATAAATATTAGAATTTAACTATTATTTACATCAAATATGTACAGAGTTTAAATGCATTTAGCAGTGCTAAAAGAAAACAAAAGTCCAAATAAAAGAGGTGTCCACTTGTATAATGACCACATTGTGTTTTCACGTTATTATCCACAGCCTGTGTAGTGGTATTGTGTAAATGACTTAAGTCCATTATAGTGACTTATGTAGGAAGATAAACATCCACTGTCCTGCACAGAGCTTTAAAGTCTTAAACTATGCTCAGACTGCAGAAAACAATCAGATTTCCTCACAAAATCGCAATTTTAGGTCAATTTAACACACTGCAAACAAATAAAGTAAACAAATTTAAACCGTCTCGTCAGACTCAAGTCAGTTTAGCGCGGTAACCGGCTTGGTTGCTACGGTAACCACGCAGGCGCAGAAGTGGTGTAAAAGGTTAAAGGACGGTTAGCTTCTAGTGTACCAAAAATTTGATATAAAACTCTTAATTTTAACTCAGTAAAACAAACCTTTTGGTATATATAAAGATACAAAGGCAAACATTTCGACATGTTGCGACTCTAGGAGGCGGTAACGGCCTTCCATAGAGCTGATAAAGCTCAAACTGGTCCATATTAAAGAAACAGTAAATTGTGCAGGATTGAGGCTCCATTGTTTCCCAAGTAGTATTAAGATAAAGCTGGAGTCCTAATGGATTACTGTAGGATGTTGTGAGCACACTGGCCAACCAACCATTAATATGTAGTGGAGTTAGAACCTGAATCCATTAGGACTGCCTTTTTTACATGAGACACAGTAGTACAATACCAAATAGCTTTCTATAGGACATGTAGTGCACTACATAGGGTACATGACCCAGTACTTTATACCCTGTGTAGTGGTCTATTAAAGGAAGAAGAAATCTGAAGATGTAGTGCACTACTTTAGATGTAGGAGTCATTACTTGTATGATAGTTCCAAATAAAATACATTTAAATGTGGTATAAGGTCCAGTGAAGGTCCGACATCTGTAGAATTCGATCTTTCACATTGTCACATTGCAAATCCATCAGTGGCATCCACACTCCTCCACCACCATTTCTTCATGGTGGCGCAGGATCATCTCTCCGTTCTCATAGTAGAGCATGCTGAGGGCGCTGGTTCGGGTCGGGGCGCAGCACGGCGAGGGCACTCTGCCCGGCTGAAAGTGTTTCAACAAACTCTAAAAACAAAAAGAAAGAAAAAAAAATCTTAATATTTTAGTTTGATTCTGTACCAGGCACTTTATATCAAAACATACAGCCCAGGAACCCTCAGAACCAGAGTGTGTTTTGGTAAAGGGCAGCACTTACCTGCATGTAGGCATGGTTTGTAGGGTGAAACTCTTCACCGAGTGGATTGGGACAGGACCCTTCACAGCGGTAGGCATTATACTTTTTAGGGAAAACGATCCAGGAGCCCCATCCGATCTGATTAAAGTCGACGTGCATGTCAACCCTCCTGCAGAGATTTTTCCTCTCGCTTTTATTCTCTCTCTCGTTCCTCTTATCAATCTTCTCGATCTTCTCGTTCCTCTTGTCGTTCTTGCGTCGCCCCCTCTGCCTCTTCACCCTCCTCAGAACCTGACTGTCAGAGCTCAGCAGGAATTTGGAGCGCTCCGCAGTCCGCAGCAGACTGGCTTTATCCTGCGCTCCCTCCTTCGACCGCTCGTACGAGAACACCACCAGCAGGGCTCGGTTGCTCCCCACGTTTCCCACTTTTCCTACCGGTAGGGTGCGACCTTTGACCTGCGGCTCTTTTTTTGCCCTCATGGTTCTCCTCCTTTTCTGTGAGGGTGCGTTGTTCTCCATCCAGCGCAGCAACCAAGAGGTGACGTTATAAACCCTCCAGTGATTAGACGAGCTGATCAGAGAAGATTCTGGGAGAAAACCGAGCGACTGGTTCTCCATACACGCACCCCGTTTGGGACACAGACGGTCCTGATGATGCCGTATTTCCACTGTAATGTTCAACTTATTGGTCGCCATGGGGACACGGATCCTCAGCTCGATGGCCTGGATGTGATGCTCTGAGAGTAAAGCTGAGAGGTCGAAGGTTGTGATCCAGTTTCTGTCCTGAAGGGTCAAACCTAAAATGTAAAGAATAGAAAAAAATTTATTAAAAATGTCATTTAAATATATACAATCCAAATTCTAAACATTTATTACAATATTTCTTTCTTTATTAACATGTTTTAATGATTAGTTTAGGAATCCAGGACCCCCGGCTTCTGCCTTTCTTGTTCATGTGATCAGCACCGAACTTCAAGGTGCCGGTTTTGCTAATAAAGCTTGCTTGACATGGACAGTGACCCCTGTGTTCCAGCAGCTTCTAATATAAATTCATTGCAGATTTGTTTTTGTTAGTTGTAATTACATCTGACCATCCTAACAAACTTCCTTTTCAACAAAGTTTTGTCAGACCTTTTTATATGGGCACAGAGAATTTACCAGCTGTAGCCAATTACTATTATCGCTAATTGGGAATTAGGAGGGCATGACACGAAGTGAGATTTTTTACTGTCATTCACCATTTATACAAAATTATGTTCATTCTAGATAATTTCTAATAAAAAAACATCAGTATCAACATAAATATTAGAATTTAACTATTTACATTAAATATATACATGTTAAATTAACCTACAATTTGTACAGTTACTTATTATTATTAATAGTAATATTATTATTATTGTTGTTGTTATAAATATTATTATAAATATTATTATTACTACTATGATTGTTGTTGTTATTTTTATTATTTTATTATTGTTTTTTATTATTATTATTATTATTATTATTATTATTATTATTATTATTATTATTATTGCTCTTGTTGTTATTACATAAAAGGTAAATCTGTGTTTCATCACTTTGCTGTAAATCAGATGTTCAGCTCAGGTTTCAGCTTTTCTTATTAGATGTAAAGTTTCTATGACATTTAAATCTTTATATAACTTAAAATACATAATAAAGTAGATAATGTTGAATAAAAAACCAGGCTGGATGTGATGTGGTTGGAATATTGAAGGTGTGGATGGTACAGGGCAGGTGGATGGATGAAGGTGGATGTATTTACAACAGAAACCAGAGCTGAGATGATTAATAGGCAGAAACTGAAGATTCAGAACAAAAATTATGAATTTTTCACTGATTTATCTTTAATCCCCTCAAACAGCCAAAACTCAAAAGCCTGAAACTCAGCCAGTGAAACCAGCTCAGATATGATCACAGTTTCACATTATGGAATTATAATCATATAAAAACATTTAGAAAAGACTATTAAATTTTAAAAAAATATGGTAATATTATTAGTAGTAATATTATTAAAATTATTGTTAATACTATTATTATTATAATTTATTTAGAGAGGTAACTATATGATTTTGCCCACTAAACTCTTGTCCTGAACATTTCCTCAATTTACAGCACCCCGATTTAACACACTCACACGCCCTGGTGCTGGTTCGGCTTGTGCATATCCTCCTGCTCAAACACACACACACAGGCTGGAGCTTTCTCACCCCCCGGGTTCCTAATCTAATCAGCTTGGTGTGTGAAGAGGCGACATGTTGATTTGGGTTTAACAAGTGATTTGTAGGAGGGATGTCTGGCAACCGGGACAATCAACATTCATGTGTTCAAACACACATACACACACACACACACACACACACACACTAAGAGGTAAGCAAAGCTGGTCTCTGATCCTCTCTCAGACTGTTATTTATTCCTCCTGATGTGTATTTCACTCTACACACACACCCACACCCACACACACGCACACACACTGTACACTTTACAACACGCACTTAACACAGTCAATTAGTAATTAATAACACAAGCTCTATTATTATCATTATCATTATCATTATCATTATCATCATTATTATTATTATTATTGTATAATTATTATTATTATTATTATTATTATTATTATTTTATTATCATTATTATTTTATCATTATTATTATTATTATTATCATTATTATTATTATTATTATTATTATCATTATTATTATTATTATCATTATTATTATTGTTCTTTTGCTTTATAATTTAGTAAAGAGGTGAAAGGTCAGTGTCATCACAAGTCATTTAAACCAAAGGTAAAAAATGTAAAATGAATACAACACTATTATAGAATTCCTACAATAAACCGTAAATAGAATTAAATAAACTAAAATGTGTTTGTTAGTAAATGAAGGATTTGTGAGTGGATCTTACTGCTGGGTGCGATGCTGCGGACGGTGTCGGCTCTCTTGGCTCGTTCCTGATCCATGTGAGCATGATGAAGGTGGTGAAGTGATGAGGATGAAGATGGTAATGATGGAGGCTGGATGGTGCTGAAGCTACGGTACAGGCGCATCATGTAGGAGGGAAAGTGTTGACTCTCGTTCCTGTGAGTCCCAAAACCAAACCCAGTTCCAAATAAAGATCCAAATCCAGATCCCAGTATCATGATGTGAAGCAAAAACACTCCGGCTGTCTTCATGGTTCTGCACTGACAGGTCTGAGGTTCAGACGCCGGGTATTTATACCCCCCCTCCATCCTCCCCTCTACCCCCAAACTTCCCACCCCTCTGAAAGCAGGGGGCATTAAAGGGCTTTTCATGTGACAGCTCATCTACTATTCAACTGGAAATTAACATGAACTAACACAAACTAATACACTAACACAGTAATACACACTAGCATGTACTGTAGTAATACACACTAACATATACTGTAGTAATACACACTAAAGTATAGTAATACACACTTACACACAGTAATACACACTTACACACAGTAATACACACTAAAGTATAGTAATACACACTTACACACAGTAATACACACTTACACACAGTAATACACACTAAAGTATAGTAATGCACACTTACACACAGTAATACACACTTACACACAGTAATACGCAGTAATACACACTAACACAGTAACACACACTTACACACAGTAATACACACAGTAATACACACAGTAATACACACTAAAGTATAGTAATACACACACACAGTAATACAGTAATACACACTAAAGTATAGTAATACACACTTACACACAGTAATACACACTAACACACAGTAATACACACTTACACACAGTAATACACACTAACACACAGTAATACACACTTACACACAGTAATACACACTAACACACAGTAATACACACTTACACACAGTAATACACACTAACACACAGTAATACACACTAACACACAGTTGTACACACTAACACACAGTAATACACTAACATATAGTAATACACACTAATGCACTGTAATAACAACAGTAGTTACACACTAATAATGTTAAAGTGTTAAAATGACATGACACAGTGGTCTCTCCTCAGGGTTGCAGTTTATTCACTCCTTCATTAATTCACTCATTCCTTCATTCATCCTGGTCATCGTCGCAGTGGGTCTGATACATGGGGTGAAAGGCAGGATACACTCTGGACAGGTTGCCAGTCCATCACTGGGCAGAAACACTCAGACAGACACACACACACACACGTTCAACTACACTTAGGGCAATTCTTAGTTGCTCCAGTTGTCCTGAGTTCATGTCCTTGGAGTTGTGGGAGGAAACTGGAGCACCTGGAGGAAACACACATGGATGCGCACACACAAAGGACCCTGGATGTACAGTTACACTAGCTTTATTTATATGGGCACCGGGAAGTCATTAGTAGTAATTAATCATAATTATAATCAGTATAATCTGCATTATAGCGTTTTTTACATCATGAAATGTATCTGTTGGTCTGTGTGGTTTTGAGGCAGCAGATTTTCAGAAAACCCACAAAAACTTGCAGTATAAACGAACCCAAACTAGTGAAAGATTCTTTTGTGGATGAAGATGTGATTCAGTCAGATTTAGTTACAGAAAACTGCTATAAAATGCATGTTTTACAAGTTTACGTAAACTTTTGACTTCAACGGTTCCTTTTGTTATCAGGCCGTTTTTATAAATGAATTAAATAAACATTATACAAAAATACTGTTACAGACTTTTCTTGTATTTCTAATTAAATCCTGATGATAATAATACATATTTTTTTTATAATATTCTGCTTTTATGGTTCTTTCAGATTTATTTTGTAATATTTTATTTGCAGCAATGCCACCAACTCATCATTGCTCTCTCTCATTTCTTTCCATTTCTTTTTCCTCCTTATTATTGTTTCTATTTTGAGTTTTATAGATTAAAACTTTGTGTGGATTAAAACTTTCCACTCACATTCATGCCTGTGGACTGTGGTGGTTGCGGGTTCGGCGCAGTGCGCATGCGCAGTGGCAGCCGCAGCATGCTTGTGCAGACACTGCTGGAGGAGCTGAAGTGAGCTTTAGAGAAACCGAATCTGGTTTTATGATCATTACAGCATTATAAATCTAATTCATCTCATTAATCCAGTACTGAACAACTCTGCACTCATTACACACCTCGACATTTACTGTGAGTGTGTGTGTGTGTGCGGGGGGTGAGGGAGAGAGGAAAGAAAAGATCCGGATTTGGTGAGATGGTGAGTCCTGAACTTTTACTACTGAATTTTCCAGACTTCTGTTTTCACACACCGTTTCAGAACGTGTGAGTCGGTTTTGTGTGTGTGTGGGTGCATACCGTTACTCCGTGTGTGTGTGTGTGTGTGTGTGTGTGTGTGTGTGAGTGTTTGTAAACGTGTGCACACTGTTACTCCGCGCGCGTGTGTGTGTAAAGTGTGCACGCTGTTAGTGTGTGTGTGAGTGTGTATGCTGTTACTTTGTGTGTGTATTTGTAAACGTGTGCATACACACTACACACTGGGTGTCTGGTGAAATGTGCATCATGCTGTTACTGTGTGTGTGTGTGTGTGTGTGTGGTGAATTGTGCTTGCTGTGTGTATGGTAAAGTGTGTGTGTGTGTGTGTATAGTGAAGTGTGGAAGTGCACATGCTGTGTGTATGGTGAAGTGTGTATATTGTGTGTGTGTGAAGTGTGTATACTGTGAGTATGCTGAATTATGCATGCTGTGTGTATGGTAAAGTGTTTATATATATATATATATATAGTGTGTGTGTGTGTGTGTAGTGAAGTGTGGAAGTGTGTATACTGTGTGTGTGTGAAGTGTGTATACTGTGAGTATGCTGAATTATGCATGCTGTGTGTGGTAAAGTGTTTATATATATATATATATATATATAGTGTGTGTGTGTGTAGTGAAGTGTGGAAGTGTGTATACTGTGAGTATGGTGAAGTGTGTATATTGTGTGTGTATAGTGAAGTGTGCATGCTGTGTGTATGGTAAATTGTACATGCTGTGTGCACGGTAAAGTGTGTATATTGTGTGTGTGTGTGTGTGTGTAGTGAAGTGTGCATGCTGTTACGTCGCTGATGGTGTTTGAGCAGGATGTTTACATGTAAACACACACAGCGGGGTAACAAACACCCCTACTGTCATGTGTTTTGTAGCACCATTGGTTCATTTAGAAAGAACTGAAGAGAGAACACAGCTACACTGGTGTGCACTGGTACACAGTGCGGCTTGGGCTTTGGGAATGGACGTCATTGCTGTGGTGCATTGTGGGATAAACTGGTTTGCAGGAATAGTCTGGACACCCGACGCTGGCTAATTTCCTGCAAAGCTCAGTACAGCGTTTCTATTGATTTGATGTATTAAACATATTGGAAGGAGCTTGTCCCAGATCATGCTGATTTTTGGACAGTTTAGGAACAGTAGTGTGGAAATCCCGGCTGCTTGGCGGCATTGCTTCGTGGTGTTGCTGGTGCTGCTGGTGGTGTTGAATGCGCCGGTGCTGGTGCTGCTGTTGGTGGTGGAGTTGGGGGTGAACGTGGGTTGGCGGGGGTGCTAAACGTGTCGTGTGTTCTGCAGCTACTTAAGTGGCAGAATTGTCGCACCTCGCTGTATTTACATTACATCTGGAACATCAAAGAGGCGGCACAGCTATTCACACCGCGGTAATGACAGGGCCGGTCGTCAGCAGTATCTACAGCCCGCGCTTTATTAGCTCCTTCACTCACTTTTATGCTAATTAATTACAGGAACACAACGAGCCCTTTGAAGCAGGCAAATCACATCCTACACCGAAAAATATAAACCAGCACCAGACCAAAACTTCTGGGGTCCGGAGGGACGGGGCGACACGCCGCAGGGCGAAACCGCCGGCCGGAGATCTTGTCAGGAGGTCCGACATGCTAACGCTGGGTATCGGCAGTGAGGAGTTCTGAAGATTAACGATGATTAATACAAATCGATACCGAGCTGTGGAATAAATTTTGATCAGGGATTCTACCAGACCAAGTGTGGCTGAAAAAGGAGAACATCAGACCCCAAAAAGGAGAACATGAGACCCTGAAAAGGAGGGCATCAGACCCCAAAAAGGAGAACATCAGACCCCTATAAAGAAGAACATCAGACCCCATGAAGGAGGACATGAGACCCCAAAAAGAGCATCAGACCCCATAAAGGAGGGCATCAGACCCCAAATGGGAGAACATTAGACCTGAAAAAAGGAGGACATCAGACTCCATAAAGGAGAACATAAGACCCCATAAAGAAGGAAATGAGACCCCATAAAGGAGGACATCAGATCCCGAAAAGAGGACATCAGACCCCAAACTGGAGAACATCAGACCCCCAAAAGGAGGGCATCGGACCTCAAAAAGAAGGACATCAGACCCCATAAAGGAAAACATCAGACCCCAAAAAGAAGGGCATCAGACCTGAAAAAAGGAGGACATCAGACCCCAAACAGGAGAACATCAGACCCCAGAAAAGAGAACATCAGACCCCAAAAAGGAGGACATCAGACCCCAAAAGGAGAACATCAGACTCCAAAAAAGAGAACATCAGACCCCAAAAAGGAGGACATCAGACCCCAAAAGGAGAACATCAGACCCCATAAAGGAGGACACCAGACCCCCAAAAGAGGGCATTAGACCTGATAAAATGAGGACATCAGACCTCAAAAAGGAGAACATCAGACCCTGAAAAGAAGAACATCAGATCCCCTACAAGGAGGGTATGACGGTGTAGTCAGGATTGTGTCTACAGCTCCCAAAATTAAAACCTTAATTGCTATAATTGTGATGCAACCAAACTGAAGTGACTGATTTTATTCACAGCAAATCCACCTGCTGCAGTGATCATGCTACTCTCACTGTGTTTCATCTACAGGTAGATTTTAGTGTGGCGTTTTGTTTATCATGTGTGGATAAATAATTTTGAAGTGGTGAAATGAAAAGCATTTCCTAAGAAACCTAAACAACTTCAACTGGAATCCACCTTGTGGAAAGCCTTTCCAGAGGAGCGGAGACTGTTATGGCTGTAAAGAGTAAAAAGCAACTCGGTGTTAAAGCCCATGATTTTGGAACTGAATGTCCAACAAGCTAATGGTCAGGTGTTTACATATTATTACCCTATGACATTAATATTCATCTGTACACACAGATGTTTCCAGGTGTGTATTAGTGTGTGCTGGAGTGGAGGGTCTCTCTGCAGGTGCTGTGTGTCGAACTGATTGTGGGTGTGTTTTAATCTGTCGGCGTTAGAGTAGCGCACTCGGGGGTTTGGATTAGGGATTAGCGAGCGGGTTTCCATTAGGTCCTGCAGAGAGGAAGCGCTGACTTCATTAGAGCGACTCTCCCCCGGCTGTTAGCATGTCAAGATAAGACGGAGTGGTGCTAATGATCTGAAGTGCCGCGTGGATCTCAGATTAACTGACGTCCTAATATATATGATCTTCTTCATCCACATAAATCTGAGCGCTTTTTAATTAGAAAAAAATCATACAGAACCAAGCAGTTACACCCGACATTATACCCGACACTGCTTACATACTGGTGCTAAGTGCACCCATCAGGTCTGCCAGTCTGACCAGCATTTAAATCACTCTAAACCCATCAAACCAGACCAACCTCACCAGCTCAACCTCTGACCAGCATCCAAAACCCAGACCAACCAGATCAGCCACAACCATCAAACCAGACCAACATAACCAGCTGGAACCAGCCTGACCAGCATCCAAAATGACTAATAATCAACAACCCTCTAAAACCATCAAACTGGACCAAATAACCAGCTGGACCTGGCCTGACCAGCATCCAAATATTCTCTTAAGCCCAGGCCAACCTGACCAGTTAAAAGCAACCTGATCAGCATCCAAACCCCCTCTAAAACCATTAGACTAGACCAACATGACCAGCTCAAAACAGCCTGACTAGCATCAAAAATCCAGACTAACCTGACCAGCATCCAAATCTTCTCTTAAGCCCAGGCCAGCATGACCAGCTGCATCCAGCCTGACCAGCATCCAAAACCCATTTAAATCCATCAAACTAGACCAGAATGACCAGTTGGAAGCATTCAAAGCCCAGACCAAAATGACCAGTTAAAAGCAACCTGACCAGCATCCAAACCCCCTCTAAATCCATCAAACCAGACCCAATGACCAGCTGGACCCAGCCTGACCATCATCCAAACCCCTTCTAAAACCATAAAATCAGAACAATCTGACCAACTGGAAGCATTCGAAGCCCAGACCAACCTGACCAGTTAAAAGCAAAATAACCTGTTGGAACCAGCCTGACCTGCTGAGACTGGTTACCAGTCAAAACCAGCTTGTTGTCCTAGTCTGTTTGTTTTCTAATAATGGTTCTCAAAATCCATAACAAAGTGTTTTAGTCCTTATGATTCTCTACTACTGATATACAAACTATATACAATATATAACCAAAAGTATCTGGACACTTGACCATGAGTTTGTTGGGCATCTTATTCCAGTTCCAGTGAGCATTAAGATGATCAATAGAAAGTAGATCTGCTACAGCGCCCCCTTGCTGCAGTGCTCAGAATGCAGCTTGTGTTGTAGCTGCCTAGTGTTATGTTCGTTCAACACAGTGTGTGTGTGAGTGTGTGTGTGTGTGTGTGTGTGTGTGTGTGTGTGTGTGTATGTGTGTGATTTTAAATCGGAAGAGGATGTTTAACAAACTTTCATCCAAGTAGAACAGCTCACAGGAAACTGTGTGTGTGTGTGTGTGTGTGTGTGTGTTGCTCAAATTTTGCTGGTACTTGCACAATAAAAATGCCCCCCCCACACACACACTCACTGCACTGTGTAAAAGTGCAGAATGCTTGCACACATTACAAGTGCAAAATGCTTGCACACTGTAAACACACACACACACACACACTGTCAGTGCATTATGTAAGTTTTCACACCCCTGATTATATTCAGTGATTTGTTGATTTTCTAAGCAGTGATTCTACACAAGAAATAAATCCAGATAAACACATTAGTTTTACAGACAAAAACGCCACATTTTGTGTTTTTATGTAATAAATGAAGAGTAAATGTGCAGTAAAATCTACAGAAGTTTGTTTTCTGATTCACATTTTAGTCTATCAGATAACAGAAGAGTTATTTTGACCATACCTGTTTCACTTTAGATAACAGTAACTGTAACGGTAACAGTTAAAATAACAGTAAAAGTAACAGTAACAGCAATGGTTACAGTAAACGTAACACTAACAATAGTGGTAACAGTGGTAAAAATAACAGTAAAGGTAACTGTAACAGTAAAAATAACAGTGAAGGTAACTGTAACAGTAACAATAGTGGTAACAGTGGTAAAAATAACAGTAAAAGTAACTATAACAGTGAAAATAACAGTAAAACTAACTAACAGTAAAAATAACAGTAACTGTAACAGTAAAATAACAGTAACAGCAATGGTTACAGTAAACGTAACAGTAACAATAGTGGTAACAGTGGTAACAATAACAGTAAAAGTAACTATAACAGTTAAAGTAACAGTAAAACTAGCTGTAACAGTAACAATAACTAACTGTAATAGTGAAAATAACAGTAAAAGTAACTGTAACAGCAATGATAACAGTAAAAATAGTAATAACAATAACAAGAATGGTAACAGTGGTAAAAATTAAAAAGTAATATAACAGTAAAAGTAACTGTAAAAGTAATATAACAGTAAAATAACAGTAAAAGTAATATAACAGTAAAATAACAGTAAGACTTTTAGATTAAATCAGGACTGGACTGGTACAGTTGGACTGGTACAGTTGGACTGGTACAGTTGGGTTGGTGTTCAGTTTGTGTTAATCAGACATTAGTGGGTAAAATGTCATCGTTGCTCTTCATCATTGTACTGACTGACCTGCAGCCGGTGATGCCAGAGTCCTGCAGCTCCTACAAGCTTCATTCTCTTTAGCGCCACCTGGGATTCGAGCTCAAGAGCTTCAGATTTCAGGTGAATGAAGAGTTTATAGGAGAGGATTTTATTAATGAAGGTATTAAAGCAGCGCTGCTGTGGACGAAGCCACTGAGATTAATATTAAACATCATGTGACCCGCCGTGAGTCTGATAGAGATCTGATGATGATTATTGATGCTCTGTAACCTGATCATGATGCTGCGGTTTGTTGGAACAGCTGAATAATGAGATTATTGCAGAAATCTGATGTGTGTGTGTGTGTGTGTGTGTGTGTGTGTGTGTGTGTAGAGGGTGGTGCTTAATTAATTGATGTGTGCGCGCGCCCTTGTGTGTATTAACGTGTGTGTGTGAATTGCGTATCGTAATCGTACATCCCATTAGCTTGTGTGTGTTATTGACGCTCCTGTGCGTGGGTAGAGCTTTACACACTCACACCTTTTAATTCATGTGGTAATCCCTCTCTGTGTGTGTGTGTGTGTGTGTGTGTGTGTGTGCAGGAAGCTGCTGTTGCTCCCAGAGCCAAAAGTATGTGGACGCCTGACCATGAGCTTGTTGGATGATGCTATGGGCCAGCCTCCATAGAACAGCCTCCACTTTTCTGGGATGGCTGTCTGTGGGAATTTGTGCCCATTTAATCAAAAGAGCATTTGAGAAAGCAGGCACTGATGTTCCAGTGTACAGTTCCAATTCATCTTCGTCAGGTAAAGTGATATCTCAGTGGTTCCAGTACTGGACTAGTAATCAGAAGGTTGCTGCTTCAAGTCCCACCACCGCCAAGCAGCTACCTTAATTTGTGTGCATGGGTACAGTCATGCCGAGACAGGACCGGACCTTCCTCAGACTGTTGGCACAAAGCTGGTGGCATATAATTTATTTCATATAATAATCAGGTATTCAAAAGAAATTGTGTCAACAGTTTAGGGATGGCCCTTTTTTGTTTTAGTATAAAAGAATGGGCACAAATTCCCACAGACATACTCTTGTGGAAAACCTTCACAGGAAGAGCAAAGGATATTATGGCAACAAACTATAATAATAAGGTGCATCTGTGTGTGTGTGTGTGTGTGTGTGTATGTATTGGGTGTGTCACTGTGTGTGTCTGTGTGCTGGGCTAGATGGCAAAACAGAGGTTCCGCCTACACATCCTCCACACACACACACACACACACACACACACACACACACACACACACATAGATTTACCATGCTTCCTTTGCTGACATAGACACGTGTGTCTTCCTTTTCTAACCACACACACACACACACACACACACTTAAGCTGTATGATGTGTGAGGACTGTGCTGCCGTTCTTCAGAACTGGAGAGTGGACGCTGAAAACGGAGACAGGTACCGACTGTGTGTGTGTGTTGGGTTCAGACTAACAGTCTTTATATGATTGTTACCATGAATCCTGGTTCCTGATTGGCTGGCAGGCGAGGTAAGTAGATGGTGGAATCTCAGTGGTGTTTTGGGTGGTACTTTGAAGTTTTGGGTGGTACACTGGTGTTTTGGGTGGTACGTTGGTGTCTCAGGTGGTGTTTTGTCTGGTACACTGATGTTACAGGTGGTACAGTGGTGTTTTGGGTGGTACGTTGGTGTCTCAGGTGGTGTTTCGTCTGGTACACTGATGTTACAGGTGGTACACTGGTGTTTTGGGTGGTACGTTGGTGTTTTGGGTGGTACGTTGGTGTTTTGGGTGGTAAATTAGTGTTACAGGTGGTACACTGGTGTTTAGGGTGGTACACCGGTGTTTTAGGTGGTACTTTGGAGTTTTTGGTGGTACACTGGTGTTTTGGGTGGTACACTGGTGTTTTGATTGGTACATTGGTGTCTCAGGTAGTGTTTTGTATGGTATTTTGGAGTTTTGGGTGGCACGTTGGAGTTTTGGCTGGTATGTTGGTGTTTTGGGTGGTACAAAGGAGATCTGGGTGGTACAGTGGATCTCTGGGTGGTACATTGGTGTCTCAGGCTGGTGTTTCGTCTGGTATGTTGGAGTTTTGGGTGGTACACTGGAGTTTTGGGTGGTAAGTTGGAGTTTTGGGTAGTACACTGGAGTTTTGGGTGGTAAGTTGGAGTTTTGGATGGTACATTGGTGTCTCAGGCTGGTGTTTCGTCTGGTATGTTGGAGTTTTGGGTGGTACACTGGAGTTTTGGGTGGTAAGTTGGAGTTTTGGGTAGTACACTGGAGTTTTGGGTGGTAAGTTGGAGTTTTGGGTAGTACACTGGAGTTTTGGGTGGTAAGTTGGAGTTTTGGATGGTACATTGGTGTCTCAGGCTGGTGTTTCGTCTGGTATGTTGGAGTTTTGGGTGGTACACTTGTTACAGGTGGCATACTGGAGTTACGGGTGGTACACTGGTGTTTTGGGTGGGACATTGGTGTCTCAGGTGGTGTTTTGTCTGGTATGTTGGAGTTTTGGGTGGTACACTGAAGATCTGGTTGGTACACTGGTGTCTCAGGTTTATGTTTCGTCTGGTATGTTGGTGTCTCAGGCTGGTGTTTTGGCTGGTACACTGGTGTCTCAGGCTGGTGTTTCGTCTGGTATGTTGGAGTGTTGGGTGGTACACTGGTATTTTGAGTAGTACATTGGAGTTGTGGTTGGTAGACTGGTGTTTTGGCTGGTACACTGGTGTCTCAGGCTGATGTTTTGGATGGTAATGGAGAGTTTAAAGCTGGTTGCCGGTCTTGGCCGGTTGGTGCCTGCTGTTGCTCCCAGCATGACCAGCGTGAGAACTTAACCAGTGACAGATCAGGCACCTGCAGCAGAAACCAGCTTCTACTGGTCTGGTCTGTCTTGTTTCAGCAGGGCATTCTGGGAGATCAGCATCTGAAAAACACTCGTTTGGCTTGTTTACATTTACCTGCTGGTTACACTGGAGTCGCACCGGCATCAGAAATGAAAACATGCCTGACTCCCTGACTGAAGTGCCAGCGTCTGTCTTGTGGTTGTGCCCGTTAACCATGGAGTGTGGCGCCGTCTGCCATTTCCTGCTCCTCTGATGGTTTGAATGGTGATGGTGCAACACAGGAAGTGAGAGAGGAAGTGGTGTATGTGAGGGAGGATGCAGTCACTGCTGTAACACACGTTCTGCTCTGTGATTGATGACCACACCCACACGCCTGAAAAACTGATACAGGAAATGACATACGCACACATCTTGACCAAGCCACCTTCTGCATGTGTTACATGACCACTAAAACCCCCACTGAAGGACCCGGACCGCTCCACCTGGGAATCGAACCCAGGACCTTCTTGCTGTGAGGTGACAGAGCCACCGTGCCGCCCCATCAATTATCTAAGTAACTATATGTTCACGTATCACCAAAACTATGTGGACGCCTGACCAAGATCTGGATGTTCCATTCCAAATCATTAATACAGAGAAGAAAGCCTTGCTCATGAGAGCGTCTATATATTTTTGGTCTGGTGTATGCTTATGCATTTTTCCCATGATGCATTACTGGTAAACATGAGTCTTCTTCCTTTTGAATGTGTTGGTGCTGCAGCTGCATCCTGCCTTGGATGGTTTCTTTTCTTCCTGTGTGTGTGCGCGCGTGTGTGTGTGCGCGTGTGTGTGTGTGTGTGATAATTCCAGTCTGTGCTCAGATTCATCTGAGATGGACTGACATGAAGTGGAAAGTCAGGGGGGTGAAGGAGGGTAACCTGGGCATCGCGAGGGCATCGTTACTGCGACACATTTTGAGCAACTTCTTTGTTTATAATCAGAGAGTGCTGGTGCTGGACTGACCTGCCTGCAGTACTGATTTGTATTCCATCAAAAGCACGTGGTAAATTATAGTCATATGATCAATTTAGAGCATCAAATCCACCTTCGGCATGTGTTTGGAAGGTGGTGAGGAAACTAGAATACCTAAAGAACACCTATGCGTGTATGGAGAACATGCCAAACACCTCACAGCTCTAACTCGCACCTCGTACAACCTGAATGTCTGGGTTGGTTTGTACTTGTGATTGTAACTCTGTGTGTGTGTGTTTGCCCGACAGCCGCTAGTGGAACATGGGTACAACTGCCAGCGCTGCCCCCCCACCAACGGCTGAGGGTCTCCACGGCGACGAGATGACGGACAGCAGGCAGCCGCTAAGCCCCGCCCCTTTCATCCACAACTACAGGACCAAGTCCATCATCACCAACAAAGTAGCTCCAGTTGTTATCACGTATGTACACACACATGCATACACACACACACACACACACACACACACACACACACAAGAACACACATGCATACAAACGCATACACACACATGCACACACACACTCATGCATACACACACTCACATGCATAAAAACGCATACACTCACACAGGAACACACACACACACTCTCACACACACACACGCATACACACATGCATCCAAATACACACATACACACAAGCATACATACATACAAACGCATACACACACACATTCATATATAGACACTCGCACACACACACACACAGGAACACACATGCATACAAACGCGCACACACTGTCTCACACACAAACACACACACACACGTTCATATATAGACACTCACACACACATACTTACACACACACACACACTTACACCTGCCTAACAGCTTGTCTGTGTGATCCACAGTTATAACTGCAGACAGGAGTTCCAGATCCACGATGACGTCCACAGGACTCATTATAAAGTCGGACGCATTTCTGACACCATGCCTGAACACTTCCTGGTGCAGGTACACACATACACACGAGCATAAACATCATCTGATTATGGCTAGAACACTCACTATTGAGTTCCAAACTGCCTCTAGAAGCAAAAGCAGTACACCAGACAGGAGCTAAAGTGGTTTTAATCCAGGGTTCCTGAACAGAACAAACCTTGAAGGATCAGGCATGCTGACAGGGAAGCTCTGGATATCAGGAGTCCTGGTTTAAAGCACACACTCACTGGACTCTGAAGCATGTATCTCCAGCGTGAAGATTTCCTTATCCTGGATGAACCTGGGTTTGCTGGATGTTGGATGTTAGAAGACACCTCCAGTCCATCATCAGCGTGCAAACGTACTACCTCTCGGTGCTAATTGGAAGTGAATCCCTGCAGTCGTGTTCGTTATGTTTGTTAGCTGACGAATGAGCTCCGGTCGTGACTTGTTTGCGTAAACGCCGAGACGCCCGTTAGCACCTCAGTGTCGAATCTCTGAACTCGTTTCCTCTGGGTGTTTCTCCTCCTGGTGATTTGTTCCTTGACAGTTAGCCGAGCGTTAACGTGTGTAGCGACGCGCTGTACCTCGGGTCCGGATGAGTGTCGGTCTTCAGTTTTCTGTGATCGGACGGGTCAAAAATATAAGGAGAGCAACTTAGATGATTAATTTTGTGGCATTGGCTTCTAATTTTTTCATCAGGTGGCTTCTCTGTGCCCATGTAAATAGGGCTAAAATCATTTCAGGTGTAATTGCTTTTACTGTGGTTCAGTGGAGCCCCAATTGTGGTTTAGTGAACTTCGAATTAGTTCATACGATTTGTATAAGGCTGTAATGTTCTGATGTTGGGCGGCGTGTCTCTCTCCACAGGGCGCGTACTTCATGGTTCAGGACGTGTTCAGTAAAGCAGACGTTCTCAACACCACGTCCTCGTGCGGCGCTCCCAACTTCCGTCAGGTCAGAGGTGGCCACCCCGTGTTTGGCATGGGCCAGCCCAGCCTGAACGGGTTCAAACAGGTCCTGCACAAGCTGCAGAGCCAAGGCCACAAGGTGAGTGTTGTGTATATCAGGATGAAAATGTCTTTAATGCAGACACGGGGGTAATCATCGTTCCTCCGCCTGCCTGCAGGAGGTGCTGATGTTCTGTGTGAGGGAGGAACCCGTGCTGTTCCTGCGTTCGGGAGACGACTTTGTTCCCTACACTCCGAGGAGGAAGGAGAACCTGCACGAGAACCTGCAGGGACTGAGCAAGAACGTTCCAGTGGAGAGCCTGGAGCTCAGCATCAGGAAGGAGGTGAGAACACTGATCCAGGTTCAGCTTGCAGTTTGAGAAATCTAAACAAACAAGCTGCTCCAGCAACTGTAAGTGCTGAATTATTATTTTTATTTTTGCATATCTGACCACACTGCTTTATCCTGGTCAGTGTTGCGGTGGGTCCGGTTTCCCCAGAATTACTATGCAAATCGCAGTAACACACCTGAGCAATCTACTGCAGGGCATATAATCTTATTATTCTATATACTTATATTTAATATCATTATTATAACATCTATGACCATTACTATAATTATAATGTTACAAATCGTTATTATTATTATTACTACTATTACTAGATTTATTATATATAAAAATAATTTACAGTATTTGTTATTATATTTATAATTATTATTATATGTATAATTATATTTAGTATTAATATATTTATTATTGCAATAACTATAATTAATACTATGTTTTATTATAGTATCTTATTATTATATTTTTACTATAATATTTATTATTATTATATTATTATAATACGTATTATTTGATTTATAGATATATGTTTTATTAGATAGATATAATAATATTTATTTCCCAATGTTTATTATTATTATTAATTATTATTATTATTATCTGCTTTATTTGATTCATTGATATTATAATATTTATTTTGCAATATTTATTATTATTATTATTATTAATATTATTATTATTATTATTATTGTTTGGAACCTGTAACAGATGACAGTGATATTCACCTCTATTACACTTTCTCTTATTTTCTACTCATTATTGCACCACTAATTATGATATCAGTCTGATATAATAGAAATAAACATGATGAAAATAAAAAATAATTATTTAATGAAACCTCTGGTGGGACCTCCGCCTGGTTTCTTTCCAGCTGCACGACTTCGCCAGACTGAACGAGAACTTCTTCTACGTCTACAACGATATTGAGAACCTGAAGGAGCAGCCGCAGAGGATCTCCATCAGCTGTGAGGAGGACGTTCACGTGAGTGAGGAGGTGTACGGGAGGCCGGTCTTCACCATGCCATCGTACAGGTATTGACCACGCCCTCGTGAATATATCACACTCATTATGCACCGGTTCAGCCTGTAGTTATTTATCAGGATGAAAGCTGTCGGGTCTGAGTTGAACCTTGGATCTATTTGGTTTGGTTTGGTTTGGTGGTTGATGATGGTGGTCGTTTCCTCCGCAGGTATCTCCGGCTGCCTTTGCCAATAGAGGGCGCTCCGCTGGAGGTGCAGTTTGACGCCTTTGTGCAGGTGTTACGGGTAAAGAGCTTACGATAAGATACCAAACACAACCATGTTAGCTTCCGCTGATTTAGATACCTACTACAGACAGAGAGTCATGCTATACCTTATGTATTCCTCCACCACTCGTACCAGCGCCTCCACCAGACAGCAGGAGCCGCTGTTGCTGCGACCCTCCATCATACATGAACAATAGGGCTGTAGTAGCTCAGTTATCAAGGTATTGGACTGGTGGTCAGATGGTCGCTGGTTCAAGCCCCACCACTGCCATGCTGGCACAGTTGGGCCCTTGAGCAAGACCCACAATTCACATACAGTTACAGATGTGAGCTTTGAAGCATGACCCTCCCCAAAAAAGAATGATGCAGCGTCTGATTTCCACTATGTTTGTAGGAGACGCCCTCTCTGAGTGTGAATCGGGACGCGACCCACCCTCTACCCGCTCTGCTCTTCAGCTGCCAGGTCGGTGTGGGACGCACCAACGTGGCCATGATACTGGCAGCTCTTCTGATGCAGCGACTGACTGGAGCTTCACCTCCTCCAGACCCGCTGTAAGATCCAATCCCATCACGCACTATTGCCGTTTGTTTTATTTGTACTACAGTCCCAGTAGTAGTGTTGGTGATAGTGTTGTACTGAAGCATCACTAATAGTTATATATACTGTTTATTACAGAAGTGAAGATGTGAGGACGACGGAGGAGAAAGTTCAGTTCCACATCATTCAAACCCTCATCAGCAAACTTCCTGAGGGTCAGCAGGTGGTCAAAGAGGTGAGAGGTCACGAGTCACTACCCACTACATCTCTAAACGCTGTACTACCTCACTAACGTTGTAATACCCCTCTGGAACAAGGAGGGAACCAAAGAGGAACATACTTTCTCACACCACTGTTTTTCTTTTTAATTGTGTGTGTTTGTGTGTGTGTATGTTGTGTGTGTGTGTGTGTGTGTGTGTGATCAGGTGGATGAAGCCATTGAACTGTGTTCTGAAATGCACAACGTCACAGACGCTATTTATGAGAACAAGAAGAAACTGGAGGCTTTAGGAGAGGACTACCAACCTCAGGTCTGAGAATCCAACACCATCCACAAAACTCCAAAATAATAATAATAAAAAATAATAATAATACAAACACACAGTAGAGCAGGGTGGCTTTTCTAGATCTCAGCACTGGTGGGATAGCTTGTTTTACCACTGTGCCACCCAAGTGCCTGTGACCTTTTCAAGCTCAACAAAGGAGGTCATTTGGCTGGGGGTGCCCAAAATTACTCATATATAAATCTACATAGGACGTGTGTGTGTGTGTGTGTGTGTGTGTAGGTGAACAGTACTAAGCTGTACTTCCTGCAGGGACTGGTTCAGAGTTTGGAGCTCTACGTCTACCTGATCCTCTTCAACACCTACCTGCGTGAACAGGTACACAAGCTCCGTCTCTGTTTACCTTTTCCAGGTTTCATCCATGTTCCACTTTGAGTGGGGCAGCAGGAGGAGTGGGTGGTACACAGCACCAGGCCACTCTGAACCTGGGTTTTAAACTCACCTGATTTCCTTGTACTCTCTCTCTCTCTGTCTCGGCTCTGCAGTTCCCTCTCGCCTTCTTCCAGACCTTCAGTCAGTGGATGTGTTCTGACGCCTGGGTGTATCGCCTCTTGTCCTGCATTAATCAGTCAGAGCTCAGAGCACCGGCCGACCTCATCACTAAAGGAGCCCGAATCCTGGTAAGAGGCTCACCTATGAGATTTGTATTTTGGAAGCACAGGAAGCTAAGAGCACAGGACTCTAAGAGAGTAAGACTTTATTTGTTTAGGACTCTGGGAAAATAATATTTGGGTAGGAGTAGGAGTGGGGATTCTTGAGACATAGGACTCATAGGATTATGGGACCTTGGGGAAAGCAGGAATGGGGGAACGTAGGACTTTTGGAAATGTAGGGTCTGGAAACATCAGTATTGCAATATAGGACTCGTATAATAGTCCTGTGTGTGTGTGTGTATGTGTGTGTGTGTGTGTGTGTGTGTGTGTGTGTGTGTGTTCTTCAGGTAGCGGACGAGTTCTTAGCTCCAGATGTTCTCAGGACCGTGAAGGAGATGAAGGTGGCGAATTTCAGACGAGTGCCCAAAATGCCCATCTATGGCATGGCACAGCCCACATCAGAGGTGTGTTATCTACTCTGTTACCCAGTTCCAGGATGGCGTAGGTGTTTGATGTTTTAAGAGATATGTTTGTACCCCCTCTCTTCTGTAGGCGGTGGGCGCGGTTTTGGAGTACCTGGCGGATGAGAGGAGGCAGTACTCGGCGGTACTGTGGGTGAACGTTCAGGATGAGCTGGTGTTGGAGTGTAACGGGCAGATCTTCTCGCCCAGGGAGCCGACGTGTCCCGAACGGCACGTCTCGCTGCACTCTGCGCCGGCTCAGCAGATCGAGGTAACACACACACACCAACAGAGAGGTGGAGAACTGGTCAGTATGGGTCGGGTGAAGGCGGTCAGAAAGGGGGCGATAACTCTTTCCCCATTTCAGAAGCTGGAGCTTGCTCTGAAGGACGAGCTGTTGGCGTCTCAGAAGTGGTTGGAGGTGATGCTGGAGCAGGAGAAGCAGATGAAGATGCTGAAGAGCTGCAGGACGTTACAGGAGATCTTCAGCGGCCACGGCCAGACTCACCAGCACCTGCAGTACGCCCGCATCCCTCTACCCGAATGTTCAGCACCTACAGAGGAGGTACAGTTACACCCACACTCTCCAACACCTGCTCTACACCCACACCCAACTCAACCACACCTGAACTACACCCACACCCAACTCACCCACACCTGAACTACACCCACACCCAACTTACCCACACCTGCACTGCACTACACCCACACCCAACTCACCCACACCTGAACTACACCCACACCCAACTTACCCACACCTGCACTGCACTACACCCACACCCAACTCACCCACACCTGAATTGCACCCACACCTGCACTACACCCACACCCAACTTACCCACACCTGCACTGCACTACACCCAACTTACCCACACCTGCACAACAGCCACACCTAACTCACCCACAACCAACTCATCCACACCTAAATGTGCAGTACCTACAGAGGAGGTACAGCCACACCCGCGCATATACAGTCAGCTCCAAAACTGTTGGCACCCCTAGAATTTTATATGGCCAAAAGTATCTGGACACCTGGTCACTTGGACATTTAATCCCAAAACCATGTGCATTGATACAGAATCGCTCTCACATCCTCCTGTGCAGCTAAATGTAAATATACACGCTCCTGATATCAGTGTGAATAAGTGGTGAAGCAGGTGTGTGTGTGTGTGTGTGTGTGTGTGTGTGTGTGTGTGTGTGTGTGTGTGTGCGCGTGTGTCAGCACTTTGACAGGTTACTGGACGTGATGAAGAGTGTGTTAGCCGAAGACTCTCGTGCTGCGTTTGTATTTAACTGCTCTAACGGGAAGAGCAGGAGCACCACGGCCATGACCGTCGCCACCCTCACGCTCTGGCACTTCAACGTACGTTTAATAACACACTTTCCCTTATTATTATTATTATTTTATGAATGATTTAAATGTTCTTAAACGCCACCACGTTCTCTGGACTCAAGCTTCTGTGGTGTTGTGTTCTACAGGGGTTCCCGGATTTCGGAGAGGAGGAGATTGTGAGCGTTCCTGATGCCAAATACACCAAAGGAGAATTTGAGGTGAGCAGCGCTTTCACTTTTTCCTATTGATCATCCGTCTGGATCAGATATCTTGATTAAAATGTGTGTGTGTGTGTGTGTGTGTAGGTGGTAATGCGTTTGATCAGGCTCCTCCCTGATGGCTATCGGATGAAGAGGGAGGTGGACATCGCTCTGGATTCAGTGAGCGAGACCATGACGCCCATGCATCACCACCTCCGCGAGATCATCATCTGCATGCACAGACAGGTAGGAGGCGCTGTGCACAACACAAGCCACCAGAACAGCTTCAGTGCTCCTCGGCATCGATCCTGTAGATTCTGGAGACCTTGAATACCATTGTTAGGTCATGGTGTAGAAGTCTAGAAGTCTCAGTCAAAAATCTCCTCCTGAACTTCTGTAGATGTTTAGCATCTGTCGTACATCTGGGAGATATCAAGAACTGAACTGCAGAACCAGAAATCTCTACCATATATATCTAAATAAAAAACTGGCTTTAGGAGAACAAAAGAACTATGGGCATTGAGAACTAGTTATCTAAGTGTATCAGAAAATTATACATGAACGATTCCAGTTTATTTGATGCTGCAGAGCTGAAGTTCTCCAGCAGGGGGCGACACTGTCTCGTCTCTCAGCTGAGGTTAACGGTCAGTATTACTGTTACTGACCAGATATTTGTATACAGAGATCAATACGTGATACTCAGCTCCACTGCTGCACTTTATTATATTTATTACATTTAAGATAGATGTGTTTTCCCATATTTAACCGGACAGCTGAGGATGACCGGAACTCCTTGAATATTACATGGAAGGAACCTGGAGAGGAACCAGACTCAACAGGAACCTCCACCTTGCTTGTGTGACCCACTGATTGTGTGAGATTAAATAAAATGAGAATAAATAGATATTAAAGGTATAATAAAAGTTCTTAAAGAGATAATAAAATCTTCCAAATAATCTCTAAAAGCATAATAAAAATAATTTTAAGTACTTTATCTTTCACTTCAGTCTGTTGGTGGCATGGTGGAGTCGAATCTGTGGGCTTCATCCTCAGGTGGTTGAAAAAGGTTCCTTTAGAACTACCTCAGGTAAATAAAATAGGTGTATATGATATTGATATGATATGAACAATATCATTAATGCTCCTGCTCCCTGAACTGTTATAGAATAATTAAAAGTGAGAACCAGAAAGAACCAGGTTCCACAGCTCAGGGCTATCTCAAGACATCAGCAACCACCTCCACTATTAACAAACCTGAGTAATTGTATGTGAGAGGCAGAATGACAGCAACCCAACATGCCAGATCACCACAGTACTATGAACCCTGAGTGGACAGTCCTGATCCTAAAGGGCTGATAGTTTGCACAGTCAAATGACCCTACATATCATATTGACCAAAGTCGTGCGCTCCTGTTATAAGGACTTTTAAAAGCCTGAAACCTGAACAGAGGTGAGGAGAACAATCCCAAGAGATCCTACACCTCCTCATCCAACTACTCAGCTCATTTTCATTTCATTTTTACTTCTTTTGGATCTCTTGTGCTCCCACAAACCTTCCTGGTTTTCCTGGTTTCCCAGTTCCAAAACGTTAGAGAATGATCACATCCTGTCATGTTTGGAACGAAGCTTTAATAACGTGCTCTCGCTGTGGTCGAGAAGATGGTTCTGGAAGTCTGGAAGAGAAAAATCTGGACTGAAAACCGTGCAGAAAAGGTGGATCATCAGCAGGAGAGACGGAGAGGAAAACCGCACGACTGAGTCTGCCAGAACTGTGTGTGTGTGTGTGTGTGTGTGTGTCGAGGAGGGGGCGGCTGATCGCCAGACTCAAGGACTCCACAAACTAGCCAAACGCTGAAGGGGGATGGGGGGGCCGCCAGATAGATATTCCTTCTATTGCTGGAAAAACTCTTCTGAGAAGCTTTTCACCAGGATTTGGAACATGACTGCAGGGATTTGTTCAATGTAGACACAAGAGCATTAGTGAGCTTTTGCATTTTACTGAAGCTGTGAGGCGTGAACTATCAGAAGCAGCACTAGATGATTATACCTCCACCATACTTTACATGGACTTCCAAAACATGACGATAGGTGGATTTCCTTCAAGGTATGAAGTATGTAAGTCTTTGATTTGGCTCATGGTTTATAGTTGGCATTCCAATTCATCTCAAATGTGTTAGATGGGGTCAGTCAGGTTGCAGCCAATCAAGATTCTCCATATCAAACTTATCAAACCATTTCTTAATGGTAGGAACTGTCTCAGAAGGTGGTGTTGGTAATGCACAGCACCCATGGCCCAGGGTTTGATCCTCATCTCTGGTTAACATCTCTCCTCTCTGCTCAAGCCTAAAAACACAATGTAGCTGGAATGCGGGCTGTGGAATATGCTCTGCATCCACCACAACTCTGACCAGGCTGAAACGGTCACTAGTAGACTAGTAGACCTTTGTCACGTGTTAATCTGGAAGAAGAACAGAAAGGTGCACATCTGATATTTTCCTAGACCTGGCTTGTGTTAGATGAAGCCGGTCTGAACATCTCCAACCTCTGGATTACTGGACCATCTCAGAAATGAAGATAATGCAGCAAGTGCTTTCAAATCCCTTAATAGGACTGAAATGAAGGCCAACCTGGTGGCGTCAGGTGTTTGTGGTGAAGAAACCACGATAATTACCTCGTTTGAGGAGAGCGCGCGCGTTACCGGAATGCCGCTGGCTTTGATTAGCTCAGATCTGGTTTGTTATTAGGCGGGACTCGGCGTCTGTAGACCATCACCTCCCGGACGCGCTTGCGGAGCCGGAGTCGGCGATCTCTGATTGAAACCTTCGGTCGGAACCCCTCGATCAGATAAACGTACACATTGTTTAGAACGTGTTCTTCATTAGAACTTAGTGTTTATGTGATCCAGATTAAGCAGGAATGTTTTATTCCGTTCATATAAACGGATCTATTGTTCTGCAGGTACATAAGAACCAGACACGGATAAAACCGGGAGGGTAGAGCACCCGTCCCAAAAGTTTAGGCTACACCTCAGACGCTAATGCTGAGGCGAGGAGTTCCTAATGAACTAGGGAACAGTGGAACGTTCGAACTTTCAAATACATTTAAAGCATGATGGTTCAGACTGCATCATCAGGGTGCTGAATTGGAACACCCACAGTGCTATCTTTACCATTACACTATATGTGGATGAGGTATTTCCATTATGGAAAATATATGAGTATGTTCCATCGTGACTGTTCTTCTCTACACAATGCGAGGTTCATAAAGACCTGCTTTGGTGTGAAGGAACTCCAGTCGCCCTAATAAACACCTTTGGGATGAATTGGAATTCCACTTGTGAATACAGTGGCATTCACACCCCTTGACTTGTGAATATAACAGGCACAGATGTTGGCTCCTTCATCAGCACACGTTTCGACTGTCGTTCGGTCCATCTGAGATGAGCTCTGGCTTCAGTTCTGAGAGAACTCTGCTTCAGTTCTGTGTATAACTGATGTACAGCTTTCTCTTTGTGTGTGCCCCTAACCAACACCTTTGGGATGAATTGGAATGCCACATGGGAGCCAACCAGCATAGAGCCTGACCTTGCAACTCACCTTTGGCCCAAAGAATTCTGCTTCATGTCTGTGTGGAACTGATGTAGGGCTTTCTCTTTGTGTAATAGACCTTCGGTTTGCATTTCGATGCGGTGGCGGACTGTGTTAAGTAACAATGTTTTTTTGAAGTACTCCCGACCCCATGTGGCAATATTTATCATAGCAGCAATGCAATACCATCTGAGGGCACCGAGGTCCCACATAGTCAGCTGTGTTTTCCCAGTCTTGTCTCACACACACTCACATTGAGATTTCTGATGATTTCCTGAATCTTTTCACAATATCATGCATGGTAGAAGGTGAAAGACCTAAAATACTTGCTACCGTGCGTTGAGAAATGCTCTTGTTAAACTGCAATTTTCACATAAGGTTTGGTACACAATAGTGAGCCTTCAAAATCCTGTAACTTGAATATTCTGTGAACGTTTCACTTTCATTTCGCCTCGTCCAGACTTTAAAGGCATCAAATTCTAAATGTTTCTATTTACAAACTAGAATAAGGTTGATCACACATACTCATACATACGAGGGATCTTCAGTAAGTTTCTGCACTTTTATATTTCGGTTATAAGCAGTGAGGGTAGGAGGGAGGAGTAATCGGGCGTGTCTGAGAGACTGAGAGACGCTTATAGTCCGGATTTATAGAGCTCCGTCTGATTTCCACCTTTTTGGACACTCAAAGAAGCTTTAAGGGGACGAAGATTTCTATGTGATGATGTGAAAGCAGCGCTGCATCAGTGGCTACAGTTAAAAAGTCGGCACGACGCTGGAGAAATGCATCGGAAGGCGACTGTGTAGAAAAGTGATCTTATTCTTAATAAATAGGGTTTAAAAAAGTGCGGAAACTTTTTGAAGAACCCTCGTACATATATACATATACATTTGCACACACACATGCACATTCGCAGACTCTCTCGCACGGCGGCCCCTCGTGTGCGTCACGCTTGTGTCTGTGGCTGGAAACTACAGCGCCGAGGAGGAGGAGGTCTGAGGAGGTCTGCTAAAGTCATTAAGAAGTGTCTTCATTTTCCCATTCTCCTCCCTCTCACACACACACACACACACACACACACTGCTCTTACACACCCACGTCATGCTCTTACGGGAAGCAAAAAGGGCCAATATGCGCCCACTGGCATCAAACCAGATGATACATGGACTGCTGCACATCTGGACATGAAGTGAAGGCAGCGGTTCTTACTGACGTGACCCGTGACCCAAATGTCTCGTTCAGTTGATCGATCAATAATAGTCAAATAGTTCATAATAAACCAGTGCAAAGAGTTTCAGGCACCAGTGGCAACCTTGGTGTTCCACACAAGTCCTTGAGGGCTTCCTTCCGTTCTTTTGGAAGCTACATTGCTTTAAATTGTGCTTAAATGTGTGTGTGTGTGATGCCCTGTGATGGATGGGTGCCCTGTGCGCAGTGTGGCACCACAGCCAGGATGAAGCATTAGTGACTCCATCTGCGCATGCAATCATAAAAATGTGTGAATGGGATTTTTGCGCTTTGCTCTCATGGCTAATGCGTGTGACGCTGGCGAATGGGCGTGATGACCTTTAACTCTGTGCCTTCACCTGAACAGATGTAGCAGATGTGAAATAGATTGAGTGAAGTCTTGTCCGTTATTCGTTCGTCCAGGTCTCAGTCAGTCCGTCCTACATCTTTTGCTTCTTCTGCTTCTGCTGTCAGGCACCAGTGGAATTCAAAGCTCTGTGTGTGTGTGTGTGTGTGTGTGTGTGTGTGTGTGTGTGTGTCCACACACTTTTGCATGGCTGGTCAGTTGGTGATTCTGTGGCCTCCTAAACGTTTGGTTGCAGTTGTTGCTCCTCGTGAACGTTCTTGGCTTAGCCATTAGGGTTCTGGACTGTTGATTAATAGATCGAGGGTTCAGGCCTTGCCATGGCCAAGCTGCCACTGTGGGGCCCTTGAGCGAGGCCCTTCAACCAACCTTCAGCTGCTTGGATTGTGTCCAAAAATGTAAATGATCCAGGGGTTCCACATCATTACTTTAATATTAGTTCTTGTATATTTTCATCATATCTTCTTTCTATATATCTTCCACATATCTATTAATCACTGCTTTATCCTGGTCAGGGTCGCAGTGGGTGCAATTCACTGGGGGAAAGATGGGAAACACACACACACACACACACACACACACACAGAGTCACATATAGGGCAATTTTGTATCTCCAGTTAACCTGCCCTCACGTCTTTGGACTGTGGGAGGGAACCGATTCACCTGGAGGAAACCAGACACGGGGAGAACATACAAACTCCACACAGAAAAGACCCAGACGGCTCCACCTGGGAATCGAACCCAGGACCTTCATATATTCTCAGCTTCATTACATCTCCTTGATTAAAATAAACCCGGACCGTCCGGCTGCTGTACCGTGTGAGCTGGTCTCCATGGTTCCTGTGGGTGAAGAACCGCTGAAGGTTTTAATGGATGTATCTCATGAGCCCGAAGTATTAACGCTAATCCTCAGCAGCTTGCGATGGTTATTTTAATGTTCTTTTCCGAGTTTCGTTCTCAGCTCTGATGTCTTCAGTTACAGTGTTGAGTCACTGAGAGCTGCGAGAACCTCGGACTAATAACCACATGAAGCGTAAAGCTGAGTGGAGATACGTCTGCCAGTCTGGTGTTATTCATCTAGGCTGAGATTCAACTTCATTGGAATTTCGTAAAGCTCAATGCTAGCGTTAGCTTTCCTGTTTGGTGGTGTTTGTTGGAGTTTGGTGGTTGATGGTGAAGTCCAGTAGAAACCTGTGTAGTCTTCAGAACGTGGATGGGATATTATTCCTGTATTAATAATAAAATGTGAGGTATGTTCTTGTTTTAGTGGAGAACACTGGTGTTTGGAGCTGTTTTGTTGGTGAGCGGTGGTGTTTAGTGCTGTTTTGATGGTGATCAGTAGTGTTTGCTATGGTTTTGATGGTGATCAGTTGTGTTTGCTATGGTTTTGATGGTGAGCATTGGTGTTTGATGCTGTTTTGATGAAGACTTGTGGTGTTTGATGCTGTTTTGATGAAGACTTGTGGTGTTTGATGCTGTTTTGATGGTGAGCATTGGTGTTTGATGCTGTTTTGATGAAGACTTGTGGTGTTTGATGCTGTTTTGATGAAGACTTGTGGTGTTTGATGCTGTTTTGATGGTGAGCATTGGTGTTTGATGCTGTTTTGATGAAGACTTGTGGTGTTTGGTGCTGTTTTGATGAAGACTTGTGGTGTTTGATGTCGTTGTGATGATGAACGGTGGTATTTAATGCTGTTTTAATAGTGAAGGTTGGTGTTTAGTGATGTTTTGATGGTGAACGGTGGTGTTTGATGCTGTTTTGACAAAGACTTGTAGTGTTTGATGCTGTTTTGATTGTGAACTGTAGAGTAGGATGCTGTTATAATGACGAAATCTGGTGTTTGGTGCTGTTTTGATGGAGACTTGTGGTGTTTGGTGCTGTTTTCTCACACAGTGGCTGCATTAGGCAGGATTTAGCAGCTGTGGTGTTCTCAGTGTTGTGCTGGTGTGCACGTAAGTGGTGATTTATGTTTCGTCCTGGTGTTTGCTGGGTAAATGTCTCAGGTGTGTTTGAGCTGAATCAGCGATACGCCTCTTGCTGCTGATTTTTGCAGCAGGGGGGCGTTTCATGTCTGCATGTTAACCTTTGATCCTCAGGTCCAGATCCAGAGGTGGAGGTTCAAGAAGTGGCAACAGTGGTAACTCGGTGATGTTTGGGCTTGAACTAGCAACCTTTGGATTACTAGACTAGTATCTTAATCGCTGAGCTGCCACTGTGTGTTAGCTTGTTTATTATCAACTTGTGTGTATGTGTGTGTGCGTATGTACAGTGTATCACAAAAGTGAGTACACCCCTCACATTTCTGCAAATATCTTATTATATCTTTTCATGGGACAACACTATAGACATGAAACTTGGATATAACTTAGAGTAGTCAGTGTACAACTTGTATAGCAGTGTAGATTTACTGTCTTCTGAAAATAACTCAACACACAGCCATTAATGTCTAAATGGCTGGCAACATAAGTGAGTACACCCCACAGTGAACATGTCCAAATTGTGCCCAAATGTGTCGTTGTCCCTCCCTGGTGTCATGTGTCAAGGTCCCAGGTGTAAATGGGGAGCAGGGCTGTTAAATTTGGTGTTTTGGGTACAATTCTCTCATACTGGCCACTGGATATTCAACATGGCACCTCATGGCAAAGAACTCTCTGAGGATGTGAGAAATAGAATTGTTGCTCTCCACAAAGATGGCCTGGGCTATAAGAAGATTGCTAACACCCTGAAACTGAGCTACAGCATGGTGGCCAAGGTCATACAGCGGTTTTCCAGGACAGGTTCCACTTGGAACAGGCTTCGCCAGGGTCGACCAAAGAAGTTGAGTCCACGTGTTCGGCGTCATATCCAGAGGTTGGCTTTAAAAAATATACACATGAGTGCTGCCAGCATTGCTGCAAAGGTTGAAGACGTGGGAGGTCAGCCTGTCAGTGCTCAGACCATACGCCGCACACTGCATCAACTCGGTCTGCATGGTCGTCATCCCAGAAGGAAGCTGACGCACAAGAAAGCCCGCAAACAGTTTGCTGAAGACAAGCAGTCCAAGAACATGGATTACTGGAACGCCCTGTGGTCTGACGAGACCAAGATAAACTTGTTTGGCTCAGATGGTGTCCAGCATGCGTGGCGGCGCCCTGGTGAGAAGTACCAAGACAACTGTATCTTGCCTACAGTCAAGCATGGTGGTGGTAGCATCATGGTCTTGGGCTGCATGAGTGTTGCTGGCACTGGGGAGCTGCAGTTCATTGAGGGAAACATGAATTCCAACATTTACTGTGACATTCTGAAACAGAGCATGATCCCCTCCCTTCGAAAACTGGGCCTCATGGCAGTTTTCCAACAGGATAACGACCCCAAACACAACCTCCAAGATGACAACTGCCTTGCTGAGGAAGCTGAAGGTAAAGGTGATGGACTAAACCCAATTGAGCACCTGTGGCGCATCCTCAAGCGGAAGGTGGAGGAGTTCAAGGTGTCTAACATCCACCAGCTCCGTGATGTCATCATGGAGGAGTGGAAGAGGATTCCAGTAGCAACCTGTGCAGCTCTGGTGAATTCCATGCCCAGGAGGGTTAAGGCAGTGCTGGATAATAATGGTGGTCACACAAAATATTGAGACTTTGGGCACAATTTGGACATGTTCACTGTGGGGTGTACTCACTTATGTTGCCAGCCATTTAGACATTAATGGCTGTGTGTTGAGTTATTTTCAGAAGACAGTAAATCTACACTGCTATACAAGCTGTACACTGACTACTCTAAGTTATATCCAAGTTTCATGTCTATAGTGTTGTCCCATGAAAAGATATAATAAAATATTTGCAGAAATGTGAGGGGTGTACTCACTTTTGTGATACACTGTATATGTGTGTGTGTGTTTATGTGTGTTTACACTCATTGTAATTCTAATGGCTACAACATGTTCCAAAAAAAGTTGGGACGTGGAATGTTTACCATGTGTTCTGTAATTCTGTAATGGTTTGGGAACTGTGGACACCCACGGTTGTAGTAGAAAGTGGAATTTTCCCATTCTTTCATTGTGTGTGTGTGTGTGTGTGTGTGTAGATGAAGAACAGTAAGAGCGAGGAGGAGCGTGATTGGTTGATGTTGAAGTGTGTGCAGTATCTGGAGCGCTACATCTACCTGATCCTCTTCAACACCTACCTGCACCTAGAGAAGAGGGCGTCGCTACAGCGCTCCTTCAACGCCTGGATGCACCAGGTACGCTTACACACACACACACACACACACACTTACACACACACATCTAACAATACACACACACACACACTTAAACTCCGAATCTCCCGCTCATAAATAATAGTGAAATACGGGAAGCGGTCGTGTCCTAATCCGCTCTCTCTAACACACACATGCTTTCAGTTAGAGTTCAGACAGGAGTGATCTAGTGACTGTTAGCTTCCCACTGTACATCTCTGTGTGTGTGTGTGTGTGTGTGTGTGTGTGTAGGTTGCAGCGCGGGCCGGAGTGTACGATCTCCTCAACCAGCTGAGCTTTACAGAGTTTGAGAACCAGAAAGACTCAACGTTTGCTCGGCTTCGGTCTCGCTGGAGAGAACCGACCAATCAGAAGCTTCCGTACAGAGGAGAGTTCATCTGAGAGAGAGTGTGTGAGGAAGAGAGAGAGTAAATATGTGTATGTATGAATGAGTGAGTGAATACGTAAGTAAATGAGTGAGTAAATAAGTAAATGAGTGAGTAAATGAGTCAGTGAGTAAATGAGTGAATAAGTGAATGAGTGAGTGAATAAGTAAATGAGTGAGTAAATGAGTCAGTGAGTAAATGAGTGAATAAGTGAATGAGTGAGTAAATGAGTGAGTGAGTAAATAAGTGAATGAGTGAGTGAATAAGTAAATGAGTGAGTAAATGAGTGAGTGAGTAAATAAGTGAATGAGTGAGTGAATAAGTAAATGAGTGAGTAAATGAGTCAGTGAGTAAATGAGTGAATAAGTGAATGAGTGAGTAAATGAGTGAGTGAGTAAATAAGTGAATGAGTGAGTGAATAAGTAAATGAGTGAGTAAATGAGTCAGTGAGTAAATGAGTGAATAAGTGAATGAGTGAGTAAATGAGTGAGTGAGTAAATAAGTGAATGAGTGAGTGAATAAGTAAATGAGTGAGTAAATGAGTGAGTGAGTAAATAAGTGAATGAGTGAGTGAATAAGTAAATGAGTGAGTAAATGAGTGAGTGAGTAAATAAGTGAATGAGTGAGTGAATAAGTAAATGAGTGAGTAAATGAGTCAGTGAGTAAATGAGTGAATAAGTGAATGTGAGTAAATGAGTGAGTGAGTAAATAAGTGAATGAGTGAGTGAATAAGTAAATGAGTGAGTAAATGAGTCAGTGAGTAAATGAGTGAATAAGTGAATGAGTGAGTAAATGAGTGAGTAAATGAGTGAATGAATGAGTGAGTGAGTGAATGAGTGAGTGAATAAGTTAATGAGTGAGTAAATGAGTGAGTGAATAAGTTAATGAGTGAGTAAATGAGTGAGTAAATGAGTGAGTAAATAAGGGAGTGAGTGAATGAGTGAGTGAATAAGTTAATGAGTGAGAAAATGAGTGAGTAAATGAGTGAATAAATGAGTGAGTAAATGAGTGAGTAAATAAGGGAGTGAGTGAATGAGTGAGTGAATAAGTTAATGAGTGAGTAAATGAGTGAGTAAATAAGGGAATGAGTGAGTAAATGAGTCAGTGAATGAGTGAGTGAATAAGTTAATGAATGAACTCTGGAGTGTTGATGATCACTGTTCATCATGAAATCGTTAAATTATTCATGTGTTCATAATGAAGTGCCTTAAAGCAACAGTGCCCCAAAAACACCCCATTTTACTCTCCAGTACAAACAGCTGATAATTCCAGTAACCACCAAGCATCAGAAAAGCTTCAGGACTCCTCAGAGATCTTCAGTACTTCTCAGTGCTCCATAGGGCTTCTCAGTGATTCTCAGTGGTCTTCAGAGCTTCTCAGTGCTTCTCAGTGCTCCTCAGGGTTCCTCAGTGATCCTCGGAGCTCCTCTGAACACTTCTGTACTCCTCAGCATTGATTCTACAGTCTGTAACGTGTACTGCAGATGTGGAACACTGGTGCTTTGATGATGATCCTGAAGACACGTCACTCCAGAATCTGGTGTAGGTTCTGAACTGGGTTGAGATCAGCGGACTGTAGACCACAGCTTAAATGATCCATCCAGTGATGCTTATTGTAGGGGTTCTGTTCTCTTGGTGTACTCTGTAAAGTACTTCCACAGTTAAATGTCAGTGTTTTCATTTATACAAACAGTTTCATTCAACTTTTATTCATGTTTAGCTGTTATATAAGAACCAGGTGGTTTTTATTGTTTTTTTCATATTTTTTATTAATTTTCTGAAGGTGCTACATCAACGTTGTAGTTTTTGTTTTTATACTCTGCATTAAATGTGTTTTGACTCTTAACGAGGTTCTGATTCATTTGTAACATGCAATTAAACATCACTCATGTACAATGTACACTATATGGCCAAAAGTATGTGGACACCCATCCTACAGAGCCCTGACCTCAACCCTACTGAACACCTTTGGGATGAATTGGAACATCAATGCCTGCGATGATCTTCTGACTTTTTTTTTTACTTTCTTTCTTGCTGATCTCATAAATTCTCTTGTGACCGAATTAAAGCAATCCCTGCAGTCAAGTTCCAATATGTACTAGAAAGCCTCATTGTGACGACTATAGATTTAGGATCTGACGTAATGATGGACGTGATATTTGAGTGTCCAGAAACTTTTGGCCGTACTTTGAGCTGAAGGTGATTTACAGCTGTGATGGAGCTGAGATCAGAATGTTGTCTAATGCAGATGTTCTGCAGATGTTCGGCTGAACGTGTCTCGGAGGAGAATGTGGGATCCCTGGGAGAGTGGTTGGTATTAATTGGCTGCGGCGCTCACACTTTTCACCTTGTTGATGTTTTTCCGAGGTTCCCTGGCTGCGGGTGAGGGATCGTGTTAACTATCGAGCTGGACGGTATGAGAGGAACTACAGAAGTTCTGATCTAACCAGGTTGAGTAGATTCAGTAATGGAACGTCTCCGGGAGGTTCAGTCATGAGAGTCATGAACCCTGATGTCAGGATGATGATTTATTAATTCGGCTCATGGCTGGGTGGTGGTGTGTAGGTGGTGCAGATGATTTCACTCTCCGAACACGTACACTTACAACCTCGGCTGAGTCAGCAGGAAAGTTCATCCAAAACATCTAAACACTCATTATCTACACTGAGGGGGGCAAGAACAGGGGTTTAACCCTCACAGGGACAATGGAACTCCGTGGGATGTGTTTAGTCATGCTAACTGCTAGTCTAGTGTTCTCCTTACATTTCTTCAGGATTGTTGGGTACTAAGCATCATAATAAACTCTATAAACACTGGCAGTAGAATTGAATGAATATCTAAGAATATTGTTGCTAAACTCTTGCACCACCCCCATGCTGGCCGAAGACTAGCAAACTAGAGTTGTAGACTAGCATCCGCCCCCTCCAACATGTGTAAAGTTGACAGCTGATTCACTTCTTTACACCAGCCAGAGTCACGCTATGCTCTGTTTTCCTTCACCACTCGCGGCGATTCCTCGTCCGGACAGCAGGGAGTCACTGTTGCAGCAGCAATGAGAAGAAACCCTATTCGACCTCCCCTCCATCAGACACGCCTTATTGCTTCAATGTTTCAAACCCAGGCTAAGATTCAGTGTATTTGTAATATCATCATCTTGTTTTTGGATTACATGTTCCAGGAGCTCTATTAAAAACGAGAACTATAGAGGCCCTAGAACAGAACCTTGTGGTACACCATATTGCTCTTCTTTGGGCTTCTTAGGTCTTTTAGATCCATAAGTAAACCAGTACATTGCTTATATGTACATTTCTTGAGGTATAGGAGCTGATGGCCGTGCTCAAGGGTGGCCAGGTTGTGATTTTATAATCATATACATTTATATTCTCAGCATTTAGCAGACGCTTTTATCCAAAGCGACTTACAGTACTGTGACAGTATATTATCTAAGCAGTTGAGGGTTAAGGGCCTTGCTCAAGGGCCCAACAGTGGCAACCTGGCAGTGGTGGGGCTTAAACCAGCGACCTTTGGTTACTGCCCACCACATGCATGTCCACAAAAGAAAAACATTATTTATTTATTAGAATTTTTGATAATATTAGACTAAAGTAAGCTAATTTCATAATGCGAAAAAGGACAAATAAATAAAGAGGTACTGCTGTAAAAAAGTTTCAGGAGCTCTAATGAACCATAGAGGCCCTAGAACAGAACCTTGTGGTACACCATTCTGCTCTCCTTTAGGCTTCTTAGGGCTTTTTGGTCTTTTAGATCCATAAGTAAACTAAGAAAATTCATTGGTAAGTCCTGACCTCAGACTTATTTCAGATCTTTGGAATGAATTGGAGCATCGACTGTAACACAGGCCCAACATCTACAGCTCAACTTCAGTAATGCTCCTGTGGCTGAACGGAAGTAAATCCCTGCAGCCATGTTACACAGTGTAATGAAAGGCTTTCCAGAAAATTGGGGGGGAAAGGTATCGTAATCCATATCTATGGTTTTGAAATGAGATGTTTTGGTCTCAGCCGTCCAGAAACCTTTGGCTTCTAGCAGGAATGAATTGTTCGGTCTCTCCAGGTTGGATGGAGCTCTGGTATTTTTAGAGTTTGTGTTTCCACTCGCTGAATGGTTCATTCATGTACAGTCGTTTCCACCACAGCTTTAATATAACGAGTTATTAATTTCGTTTCATTTTAAGTGTTTGTTCGTGGATTTCTCTGTAAAATAAATGGTGCACACTCGTGCCAGAACAGTGTGTCCATATATTTAAGCACTTCTCCTGCTGGAATCCTCAGCAGCAGTAGCGGCTGGAGCAGTAGTGCAATAACAGGTCCCGCTCATGATTAGATCCACATTTCTGGAGGTATAGAAGCTGAAGGCCATGCACAGGTTGCCAGGTTGGAATATTATACACGCAAAACACGCAAAAAGAAAAACATTATTCATTCATTAGATGCGAAAAGGGACAAATAAATACAGAGATACTGATGTGACATCGTTATTGCCCCTGTGTCAACTTAATATGCAACGTAAAATTTAGTAAATTAAGTATTTAGTAAATGTTAAAATGTTATTTATTATTTTTTACACAATCCCTTCCCCATTTTCTCCAAATCTGATCTCTTGCTCCTTGTACCAGTTGTAACCTAGTGGTTAAGATACTGGACTAGTATGAGAAGGTCACCGGTTCAAGCCCCACCACTGGCAGGTTGTCACTGTTCGACCCTTGAGCAAGGCCCCTAACCAGCCCCGGTTCTGGACTGCTTTGCTTGGGGGGGCAGTAAAACCTAATGAGGGGGCATGTTGATAGTCATGTTTTTGAAGCCAGAAATATATTCAAGGCTTGATTTGTGCATGAATGATGACAGCCAAGCTATTGATACTGGCTTAAAGTGATGTATGAGGTAAAGAAATAAAAATGCATGTTTTCGAACCCAATGATTAAAAAATAAATGTTGATTATGTAAATGGAGAAAAAAGATTATCTAATTGTATTTCATTTTAATACGCCCCCTTAAATTAAATTAAATTAAATTGCCATTACTAATAGAACAACTCTATTTCTTGAAAGGCTTTAATACAAATTTAAGTCAAAGCTGACAAATGTACCTACACACAGACTGAGAATATTCAAACGTGGAAATAGGAATGAGTGAGAATATTTATATTATTGGGAAATTAAAATATAAAGAAAACAAAAGAATACTAATTCTGTAAAAAAAAAGTGTTTACCAGTATACCTGCCTCTCGCTCACACTAACAGAACATATACTGCCGAACTGAACTGTTTGGGGCAGTCTGCCGATTTTTATATGACTCAAAGAGCCAATCAGGAATAAGCAAGGAAATATCTTCACACTGTAAAACAAAATGCATTTTTGTGATTGGTTCAGAGATAATTTTAAAAATAGCCGTTGCTTGCATTGTGCTTGGGGGGGCAAAGACACAATTTGGGGGGGCAATGCCCCCCTCAGCCCCCCCCTAGCGCCGGCCCTGCCCCTAACACTTAATTGCTTAGACAGTGTACTGTCACAGTACTTGTGTCCTTAAATACTTTTGCTTTAATGTATCTTGAGCTGTCAATCTATCTATCTATCTATCTATCTATCTATCTATCTATCTATCTATCTATCTATCTATCTATCTATCTATCTATCTATCTATCTATCTATCTATCTATCTATCTATCTATCTATCTATCTATATGTATGTATATATGTATATTTAGGGACAGTGGTGGCCTGTGGGTAGAGCTTTGGGCTATGAACCGGAAGATTGGTGGTTCAAATGCAGGCTCTGCTATGCAGCCACTGTTGGGCCCTTGAGCAAGGCCCTTAACCCTGTCTGCTCCAGGGGCGCCGTATAATGGCTGACCCTGCGCTCTGACCCCAACTTCCAAACAAGCTGGGATATGCGAAGAAAGAATTTCATTGTACTGTATATCTGTGTATATATGTATATATGACAAATAAAGGATATCTTATCTATATGTGTGTGTGTGTGTGTGTGTGTGTGTGTGTGTGTGTGTGTTGCGATCATTCTGTCATAGAAAAATAACAGAGATAGAAATCCATGACAATCCATCTGTATATTACAGCCAGATGCTCCATCCTCACCTTCCTTTTCAGTGGGGTTAAACCTGCAAACTCTTGGAACGGGACACATTGCTTGTATATGTTCTATCTGGCAACCCAGATGTTGCTTGTCTGGCCGGAGCAGAGCAGTGTGTGAGGGAGAACTCAGTCCTGAACTTCTCAGCGCTCCACACACTCAGTACTGCTGCTGATCGGAGTGCAGCAGCTTCAGTAGGGAGTGTGTGCTGAGTGTGTGCTGAGTGTGTGTTGAGTGTGTGTTGTGTGATTAACACCGATATGGATTATGTTTATTACCTGTATCTGTTCACACACTGCGCTCTCACACTGCTCTCACCGAACTCTGCGGAGAGCACCGGTGAGTACCGAGTCTGCTTCTAACTTCAGTTACTGCATACACACTCACTGCAGATACACACTCACTGCAACTACACACTCACTGCAGCTACACACTCTCATCTACACACTCACTGCAACTACACACTCTCATCTACACACTCACTGCAGATACACACTCACTGCAACTACACACTCACTGCAGCTACACACTCTCATCTACACACTCACTGCAGCTACACACTCTCATCTACACACTCACTGCAACTACACTCACTGCAGATACACACTCTCATCTACACACTCGCTGCAACTACACACTCACTGCAGCTACACACTCTCATCTACACACTCACTGCAACTACACACTCACTGCAGATACACACTCACTGCAGCTACACTCATCTACACACTCACTGCAGCTACACACTCTCATCTACACACTCACTGCAACTACACTCACTGCAGATACACACTCTCATCTACACACTCGCTGCAACTACACACTCACTGCAGCTACACACTCTCATCTACACACTCACTGCAACTACACACTCACTGCAGATACACACTCACTGCAACTACACACTCACTGCAGATACACACTCACTGCAGCTACACTCATCTACACACTCACTTCAACTATACACTCACTGCTGCTACACACTCACTGCAACTACACACTCACTGCAGATACACACTCACTGCTGCTACACACTCACTGCAACTACACACTCACTGCAGCAACACACTCACAGCTACACACTTACCGCATACACACTGATAACATACACACTGACAGACCGCATACACACTCACTGCACACACACACTGATTGCAGACCCTGTGATTGCACTGGCATGCAGACACTGCTAACTGTAACTGTCAATGCTGTAACTACACACTAACTACACACTGCACATACTGTAATCCAACTCTGCAACTATACACTGTACAGAAGAATGTGTATAGGTGTTCGATGATGATGAAGTCACGCAGTGTTGTGAGTTAACACATCAGCATCTGGAGAAAGTACAGCTTTCAGTGTGAAGTTCAGTGTCGAGTTGAAGGTTGAGTTTAACGTGGAGTTCTGGATGCAGTTCAGTGTCAAGTACAATGTTTAGAGAAGGAACGAGTTCACTGATGAGTTCAGTTTGGATTTAAGTGATGCGTTCAGTTTTGCGTTGTGTTTAATGTGGAGTTCTGGATGCAGGTCAGTGTCAAGTTTAAAATTGTAAGGGATGAGTTCACTGATGAGTTCAGTTTGGATTTAAGTGATGAGTTCAGTGTTGTGTTCAGTATCATGTTCAGTGACGTTTTGAGTTCAGTGCTCAGTGTCCAGCTTATTGATGAGTTCAGTTTGGATTTGAAAGATGAGTTCATTGTTGTGTTCAGTGTCAAGTTAAGTGACGTGTTGAGTTCAGTTTTTAGTGTCAATATTAGTTATACGTTTATTAATGAGGTTGGTTTGGATTTCAGTGTTGAGTTCAGTGTCGAGCTCAGTGTTGAGTTTATTGTGGAGTTCCGGGTGCAGTTCAGTGTCAAGTTCAATATTCAGTGATGGGTTGAGTTTACCAATGAGTTCAGTTTGGATTTAAGTGATGAGTTCAGTGCTGTGTTCAGTATCATGTTCAGTGATGTTTTTGATCCTAGTTTTGAGTTCACTTATGAGTTCAGTTCAGTGTTGAGTTTATTGTGGAATTCAGAATGGAGCTCACTGTTAGGTTCAGCGTTTATTGAAGGGATGAGTTTAGTGTCGTCCCCAGTGTTAAATTCAGTGTTAACTTTAATGTTGAGTTTAGCCTTGGAGACCAGGGTCTGATGGAATGGGTCAGAGACCGAGCCCGGGGTCAGAGAGGACAGTACTGTGTTGTGTAACTTTGATCTCATTGTGTTTGTTGTTAGAGAATCTGTCGGGGAAGCTGAGTGATTTCGGTCTCGTCGTCCCCTTCAGCACGGACTCTCTTGGACGCTACGTCTCTCACCGTCTCTCCTCCGGACCAGGACCTTCATCACCTTCATCACCCTCAGGAAGGCGCCGGATCGCTCGCAGTGCGCACTTCACGCCCCACGCGTCCTCCAGGTACCTCTTCTTTAACGTCACCGTCTTTGGGAAGGAGCTGCATCTGAGGCTCAGGGCCAACCGGAGACTGGTGGCGCCCGGGGCGTTCGCCGAATGGCACGAGGACTTTGAGGAGAAGGAGAAAGAGCGGATCCACGGCGACTGTGTTTTCACCGGGGACGTGAGTGACATGCCGGACGCTTCCGTAGCCATCAGTAACTGTGATGGACTGGTGAGTTACTTCTCTTTATTACTGTATATTATTGTGTTGTGGCAGAGATACTTAAGATCTTTATCAGCTCAGCTGCTACAATAGCCAAAATTATGTGGACACCCCTCCAAACTACTGACACACAATGCTAAAGTAAATGATGTGCTTTCAGTTTTGTAGCAGCAGTTTGCTGAAGACACTTTATTGTTCCAGTGTGTCTGACTGTGTGAGACAGGCCATCTTGTCCAAACTTATTAATGCTTTTTTGAATAAATGGGCACAAATTACCACAGACACACTCCAAAATCCATGTGGGAATGCCCATAGTTTTGTAACAGGAAGTCCAACGGTATAGTGTACACTATGTGCTTTCCATATACTGTATAGTGTGTGTGTGTGTGTGTGTGTGTTGGAACTTGCTGCTTGAGGAATGACTTCATCATGGAATGCTTTTACATGGCATTAGGTCAGAGGCTCTAATAATGTCAGTCCTTTTCCTGTTTATCTCAACAACCATTAACGAGCACCGGCTACACCTGATCTACATCTGATCAGACCTACCACATCTGATCTACACCTGATCTACATCTGATCAGACCTACCACATCTGATCTACACCTGATCTACATCTGATCAGACCTACCACATCTGATCTACACCTGATCTAAACCTCATCTATACCTGGTCACACCTGTTTTACACCTGTTCACACCTGCTCTACCCCGATCTACTGATTACTAAGTACTATTGACTACTGTAGTACTGACTGTAGTACTGATTGTAGTAGTGACTGTACTGCTAACTGTAGTACTGATTGTAGTACTAATTGTAGTGCTGACTGTAGTACTGTAGTACTGACTGCAGTAGATTGTAGTATTAATAGTAGTACTGAATGTAGTACTGATTGTAGTACTGACTGAAGTACTAAATGCAGTACTGACTGTAGCGCTGACTGTAGTACTGATTGTAGTATGGACTATAATACTGACAGTAGTACTGATTATAGTACTGACTGTAGTATTGAATGTGGTACTGATTGTAGTACTGACTATAGTACTGAATGTAGTACTAAATGCAGTACTGACTGTAGTACTGACCGTACTGCAGAGTTCAGTAGTTAGAACTGTGATCACAGAAATGTGCTGAACTATTTTTGCTCTTCCAGCGTTTGAGTAACAGAGCAGTTAAAGCAATACTGTTGACTGAACACACACAGACACACTCACACACATACACACACACACACACTCTCTCTCTCACACACACACAAACCCACACACACACACACTCAAAACACTCAAACACACAAAGGCAACATTCATTAAAGAGTTATCGATTACTCTCCTGAGCCATCGCAGGACAATGGAGCACTCATAGCAACACACGGCTTCTGTGTGTGTGTGTATGTGTGTGTGTGTGTGTGTGTGTGTGTGTTGTTCAGCCACAATGGTTTGCCTGGAACCGCTGGGTGCTTTTACATCACTTTCTCTTTGTACCCCAGGCTGAGCAGGAGCAGAAAGTCTGGACTATATGACTGTAAGTGCCAGGAACCCAAAGCCCCCCACACTGCTTCAAAGTGACCTGGAAATAAATTTGGTATTTGATTGATCTTTAAATAGAATAATCAGAGATCTGAGATTTTGCGTAGACGATCCAGGGTTTAGAAGGTCCGTCTGTGTGAACACGACTCTACAGTGATGATGTCCATCCTTAAACCAGCTCAGATTCAATCCTGGAAACACTATGAGTGGAACCCAGTGAAGGATTAAGGTTAGCTCCTGACCACAACCACAAGTGTGGATCAATTCCACAAGGAAATGCTTAGAGTTGGTGTGAGACCAGAACTGGCATGTGTGGAGATCCGGACAGGTCCAAGTTTGTGTCAGACCAAACCTTCCAAAGACCAAAGTTCCTGTCTAAACAAAATCTACAGGTGGAACTGTTAAAGCCAACAAGTGTGAACATTTGGAAAAGATCCATGGAAGTATCTGACCAGAACCTGCAAGTGTAGATTGTAGATAAGATCTAACCAATCCAACAACTCTGGACCTCCTAAAAAAGTCCACAGTTTAATATTCATATCTGTAGTCATTCCTCTTGGTGGCTGGAGGACCGTTTGGTATTTCTGAAGAATTTTTATGAACCATTTGGGTTCCAGACTTTGTTGGTGGACCTGAATCAAAGCAGATTTGTGAGAAAAACAAAATGGGATCAAAAATAAAAGCTGTTGTGAAACGTGTTCTGGTTTGGAGGGCAGGACGTCTGTTTTCATGTATTGTGTCCTCACAGTCACTGTGCTGAAATCGATCGTTTCCCATCTGCCTCGTCCAAAATATGTCGGAGCGGCCCAGAGGAAAATCAGAACTGTTGATCCACAAACTGCAGTGTTAGAGAGAAAGACCTGAACTGTCCTGCTGTGCTGGTAGGAGTGCAACTTAAAGAAATACACCATATGACCTGTGAGTCTGTAACAGCCTTATATTCTCTGAGCATTATCTTTGCAGTGTGCAGAGGGACACGATATGCTATAGCAGAGAAGGGCATTCCCCAAACTGTTGCCTTAAAGTTAAAAGCAGATCGTTTATAAAACTGATATCAATAGGGTTGGTGATGACTGAGAACTAATACTCAGTACTTATTATTCAGTAGTCTGTATTATGTAGTCCACAGTCAGTATTTAGTAGTCCTGTGTTCAGTGATCAGTATTCAGTATTTTGTATAAAATTGCCAGTATTCAGGTGTCTGTATTCGGGACTCAGCAGGCAGTATTCAGTATTCAGAAGTATTCAGTATTTTGTAGTGAGTAATCTGTATTCAGTGACGTGTGTTCATTATTTAGTTGTCTGTATTCAAGACTCAGTATTCAGCAGTTAGTATTCAGTAGTCTGTAGTCAGTATTAAGTATTCAATAGTCTGTATTAAGTTATCTGTATTTTGCAGGCAGTATTAAATAGTAGTTAGTATTTAGTACTCAGTAGCCCATATTCAGTAGTCAGTATGCACTAATTCACTGCGCAGCACCCTTGATGAGCGTGAGACTCCTGTCACATGATGAGTTCTGACATGATGAGTTCTGACTGAGTGAATCTCATAACCGAAGCAGACTGTGAAAATGCGCGAGTGTTTTTGGAGAGGAAGTGAAGCTCATACACGCTGCAGATGGAGAAACTGGAGGAGCATGTGTCTCGCTGTACAGGAGCCAACATCAACACCAGCTCGAGTCCCTCCACGTCCTCTTATTACCTTCCACACTTACAGCTGCGCTCCTGCAGAGCTTTTACAACACCGACTCGAGTCCCTCCACGTCCTCTTATTACCTTCCACACTAACAGCTGCGCTTCTGCAGAGTGTCCGTGTGTATGTAAACTGTTGTTGTGTATGTTTGGGGTTGATGTGAGGACGTCCCACACACACACACACACACACACACACACACACACACACAGTGGCCGTGAGGAGGAGGAGGATCTCACAGTGCTGATGGAGTAAAAACAGTTCCTGTACAGTCCAGTCTGATGATGATGTTGATGGTGATGATGTCATAGAGGAGGATCGTAAATCATTCCGGGGATTCGGGGTTGAGTGACTGTACCTCCAACAGCTGCTCAGATCGGAAACAGATGTTCGTCTGGTACCTATCCAAATAGAAACCGTCGTGAGTTTATGACCAGGATTCTTGGCGAGTGGCTCTGTGATCGTAATGCTGTCGGACAGGCCGGATTAGTTTGCGTTATGTGGATGTTGGTGGTCCTTTACTACCAGCCGGTGATCTTCTGTTGGATTTGGAATATGACTGCAGGGATTTACACATTTGCAAATAAATTACAACATCTACATTTCATTTCCAGCTGTAAACATTTATATCCCAAACAACATAGGGTTAATCACCTTACTCCAGGCTCCAACAGTGGCAGATTGGAGGTGGTGGGGCTCAAACCAGCAGCCTTCTGATTGGTAGTCGGTTACCCACTTAACCACAGAGCTCCCGCTGCCCTCTGAAAAAGCACTTTAAAGTATCTACAGGAACACTGCATTAATACCTCAAGTGTGGAAACTCCTACAGAGCAATTTCTAAGACTTTAGGACTGCACCGAACCACAGTGAAAGCCATTATCTCCAAAGAAAAACGTTCTCAAGACAGTGTGTAGTGTAGACGTCTCTATCCTCGGCTAATATCAGTGAATGTCAGCCAGAATATTTACAGGGGGGAACTTTTTCCAACCATGCACTCGGCAGTGTGTGTGTGTGCGTGTGAGCGAACAATAGATGGGCAGTGAATGTGTGTGTGAGAGTGTGTGAGTGTGTGTGTGTGTGTTGGAAGGCAGCAGCTATGTGGTTGTGTGGTTCCATCATCACATGCAGAGTGTTGAAAGTGTGCTATAAATTCTGTCTGTGTGTGAGTGTGTGTGAGTGTGTGTGTGTGTGTGTGTGTGTGATGTAATATCACATTTCATGTGGGGGAAAAGCTATTTGTATTTCCATCAGTAAGAACAAGACAGAGCGGTCCAGCAAAACACACACACACACACACACACTCACACACACACACACACACACACACACGCATACACACACAATTTAATTTCCTTTCGTATCAATAAAGTATCTGTCTGTCTGTCTGTTTGTCTGCTGTCTGTCTGTCTATTTATCTGTCTATCTACTGTATATGTCTGTTATCTTTCTATGTATATGTCTGTCTATCTGTCTATCTATCTATGTCTGTCCGCTTGCCTGTCTGTTTATCTATGTCTGTCTGTCTGTCTTTCTGTCTGTCTATCTGTTTATCTGTCTGTCTGTCTATTTATCTGTTGTTCTATCTATGTATCTATCTATCTGTCTGTCTGTCTGTCTGTCTGTCTATCAATCTAAATGTCTGTCTGTCTATTTATCTGTCATTCTATCTATCTGTATTTCTGTCTATCTATCTATCTATCTATCTATCTATCTATCTATCTATCTATCTATCTATCTATCTGTCTATCCGTCTGTCTCTCTTTATTTATCTGTCTATCTTTGTGTCTGTCTGTCTATCTGTCTGTCTTTCTTTCTTTCTTTGTCTGTCTGTCTAACTCTTTCAGATTTCCAGTGTCCTTGTGTGAGGACATCCTGTCGTCCCAAAGTACTTCCTGTTTGACAGTGTTGATTTGTTTCCATGATGAGTGTGTGTGAGTGTGGGCGGCCAGCGCACGCATCCAGCATCAGAGTTCAGTCCCCAGTGCTTGATAAATAATATAAATGAGGTTTAACGCTCAGTACTGATGAGGTATTTAGGTAAAATCGGTCATTAAAAGGACTGAAAGGGCACAGAACCCTCAGAACGGTGCTGAGGTGGAGGTGGTGCAGGGAAGCGGTGCAGGGCAGTGGTGCACCCACGCCGGCGTCTCTGACAAATTACACCCTGACTCCACTGAAATTACACCCTGCGCTCTGGAAACACACTCTCCTCCTGTACTCATCCTTCTGCAGAACCTTTTTTTTCCTGTTTGTTTACAGAATGCTTTAGAGAAAAGGTCAGATCCCCCACAATGCATCAGTCATCCCGTAATACATCCCGAAACCGTCTGATACGTCGTTAAACATAAATACACTCAAACGTAACGTTGTGCTTGAACTTTCTCCTGAACTGAACCCTCAGAAGAGCCGTTGGTCACTCACACACACACACACACACACACACACAGTACGTCCTTTGTTACTGCAGATCGATTTCACTACGTCGTTTCCGTAGATAAACACCGGCACAGAATCGCTCATACCGAAGAGCTGAGGAGCCGCCGCGAGCACCATCAGAGGTTACTGGGTAAACTGGTAATCCAGCCATGTCATAAATAATGGTAATGACATTAATATTAGAGGCACATGAGTACCATAAATATTTATTCTATTACATTATTATTCACTTTTTTACACTTTACAAATCAGACTGTGTTGATTAGTTGGTTTGGTTTGTTAGTTTAGTTGATTGGTTGGTTGGTATGATTGTTTGGCTGGTTGGTTTGGTTTAATTGTTTGGTTGGTTTGGTTATTTGGTTTGTTAGGATGATTTAATTGTGTGGTTGGTTGTTTGGTTTGTTAGGTTGGTTTGATTGGTTGGTTTGTTTGATTGGTTGGTTGTTTGGTTTGTTAGGTTGGCTGGTTTGATTTGTTAGAATGCTTTAATTGGTTGGTGGGTTTGTTTTGTTAGGTTGGTTTGATTGGTTGGTTGGTGCTGTGGTGATGCAGTTCTTTACTCGGTTGTTTGGTATCAATGCTGTAAAGAATTTTGCAGAGTAGGAAGTCTTAACCCTCCTAGTGGACGTCAGATCCGCTCTGTAATATACTCAGGGATGCTGGGTAATGGTGACGTAAGTGTTACTGAGCTTTAATTCCTGGATTGTTTCTCTGTATGGACCATGCAGAAGGTCAGTTGGGTCACTGTAAAAGTCATTATTAAATCTGCTGGAGTTTGTTCCAGGTGCTCTCAGTTTTGCACCAAGTTCCCAGTTTCAAACCTCAAACGTTCAGTTCAGACAGTGAGAGCTGCACCAGCCCGGCTCTGGTTTTTTTAGGATTTTGGTGACTTTAGTCGTGTTTAGCGACCGGGCAGCTGGAGGTAAAACCACGTCCACTCCAAATTGGTCTGGATTACGTGTTCTGCCAGAGGTCTGCGGGCACATTCTCTACATTTTTAACAATGTAATGATAGTTTTGGAGGAGGTTTGAACAGAAAAAGAGGCGTGTGGTGGCACCCCACTTGATGACAGAGGACAAAAAAACAGATGTGTTTATATTAAAACGTTTGGTGACGTTTTATTCGGAAAATGGGTGAAGCTACAAACAGGTAACATCAAGAAAAGAAAAAAAACAATGCATGATGGGTTCTGAACATTTAAAGTGTGTTCAAAACACAACACATGCTGACCAGGGACCAGCGATCATAAGTGAATTCTAATTATGATGTGACTCATGCAGGGGTGTGTTTGTTATTTTAGGCTGGACTGATCCGTACAGACAACGGAGAGTTCTTCATCGAGCCGCTGGAGAAAGGGCAGCAGGAGTCGGAGGTGAAGGGTCGAGTTCATGTGGTGTATCGCAGATCTGATATCAAGAGAAAGCCAGGAGAACATCAGGAGGATCTTCATAATGAAGGTGAGGGGATCAGGAGCAGCGTTAGAGCTGTAATGTAATGAGCACGGCACTCAGATTATATCAATCTGTCAATATTCTTCCCCAACATCAACATATTCAGTTTGCCGGGAGGCTCGCTTTGTTCTCGGCTTCTTTTCGGTGGTTATGCTTCATTTTTGCAAGTTCTGGTGCTTAGTTCTGCACCAGCGCTGCTCCAGTAGCCACCAGCAGAGCTTCAGACTCAGAATAATACAAACTCTGAGTTCCCACTATCACATTTTATGAACCAGTGCTCCATTTTAGTCTGTTAAATCAAGGTTCCACATATGTACTGTATGTATATACTGTATACACAGATGAAGCATAACATTATGACCTTCTATCTGAATGGTCTGTGGCTATGCAGCCCCATATCTTTCTATCAGAACCAGCATTAACTTCTTCAGCAGTTAATTTTTGCTGCTTCTAACATCAACTTTGAGGTTAAAATTTTCACGTGCTGCCTAATATACCCCCCCCCCCCCCCCCCCCCACTAACAGGTGCTGTGATTAAGAGATAATCAGTGTTATTCACTTCACCTGTCAGTGGTCGTAATGTTATGCCTGGTCGGCGTATATAGAATTCACTTAGAATTGTTCCCCTGCAGTGTCTGATTTTGGGATCACGGAGCTGCCGAACTCTTTGGATCTGATGAACCGAAAGCTTTCGGACTCGGAACGTAAACGACGACACGCTAAGAAGGACGACTACAGCATCGAGGTTCTCCTGGCCGTGGATGATTCGGTGGTGCGTTTCCATGGCAAAGAGCACGTCCAGAACTACGTCCTCACACTCATGAACATCGTGAGTTGGTTATTTATTATTTTAGGTGTTATTAAATATGAAGTAAAGCTGTAAATCAGACGTAAATCGTGATGCACTAATGAGCATCAAGTTTGAAGTGCAAAAATAGGAGAAATTAGAAGGGGGCGAATACTTTTTCATGGTAGACGTGCTTATTAGGTAGCATTCTGTTAATGGTGCTAAAGCTTTGCTGAGAGAGGTGCTCAGTTCCAGCAGCTCCTGCCACGTTAATCCTCTTACTGTATCAAATCCACTGTGTCACATTCAACTGGTTCCAGTCTGTAACAGGTACTGGTGTGAACAATACAGAGCCGGCTCTTCCGTGGTCAAAAGTTTACATACACGTATAAGAAATGTGGATTTCATGGCAGTCCTGGAATTAAAATGATTTCTGCCACTGTTAGAAATACAAATAATGCATTTATTGTAGGTTTTCTGAAATTACTCTGGGTTACAGAAATAGGGACAGCAACTTCATTTATTTATTTATTTATTGGGGTAGAAAGTTTGTCTGGTTGATCAGATGTAATTAGAGATTCAAAAATCTCACCTCAGATCAGAGAGAACTGATCACCTCTGGTCAGAGAGAACTGATCACCCCAGTGTGGAGAGAACTGATCACCTCGGGTTAAAAAAAGAGATCACTCCAGTGTAGAGAGAACTGATCACCTCAGGGCAGAAAGAAAGGATTACCTTAAGGCAAAAAGAACTGATCACCTCAGGTTAAAAAAGAGATCACCCCAGTGTAGAGAGAACTGATCACCCCAGTGTGGAGAGAACTGATCACCTCGGGTTAAAAAAAGAGATCACCCCAGTGTAGAGAGAACTGATCACCTCAGGGCAGAAAGAAAGGATTACCTTAAGGCAAAAAGAACTGATCACCTCAGAAAAATAAGAGAGAGGTAAATTCGGCAGATCTGGATTTGATGTAGTGACTCTTGTGTATCTACTGAAGTGGATTATACCCGGTATAAGACTCATGTAAGGACACTTGATCAGATCTTTCTCTTTCTCAGGTAGATGAGATCTACCATGACGAATCTCTGGGCACCAGCATCAACGTTGTGATCGTGCGGATGATCATGGTGGGCTACCGGCAGGTAAGATACACACACAGTAATGTCATATTAAACACTGCAGCCAGGAAGGATTGATTTCCGGCTATGCTTTGTGCCTTAACAAATAGCTTTAGTGTGTGTGGTGTGTGTATGGGTGCAGTCGGTGAGCCTGATCGAGAAGGGGAACCCGTCCCGCAGTCTGGAGCAGGTCTGTCGCTGGGCCAACACCCAGCAGAAGCTGGACCTCGACCACGCCGAGCACCACGACCACGCCGTCTTCCTCTCCAGGCAAGACTTTGGTCCCGCAGGTATGCAAGGTAGTGTATTCACTCGGTCGAGGCTTGTGCAGAGTGAGTGATCTTTCTCCTTCATCTACGTCACGGTTGGCTTCAACACTCACACGCCGCCAGGTAAGAGACCTGGTGAGAGACGCGAGGGGTGCGACGGGGCGTCACCCGCCTGTTTAACCCTGATGTTCTGTGTTTGGGACGTAAATCTAAATAAATGTAAGTAAAATCACACAGTAGTGATTTCTAAACCGTGCTGGGGTTCTGAACTCCCCGAGTTTGAAACTCAGCACTGCTGGACGCCCTCTAGCGGGCATAATTGGCAGTGCCAGCAGCAGACAACATTGGTCATTAAGTCTGCCGGGTGGGAAAAGACCTGAGCGAAAAGTGGGTGGGGTCTTCGACGCTGTATAAGGACCCTGGTTAGCACATGAAGTGGAGGAGCCCAGAGATCAGGGCGTGGCTCTCCATGAACGAATTCACTAAAAGTACGGGCGAATAGGAGGGGTTGTGGACCGTGCACGCAAATTATAATTCAAAATCACACATCAGTCATGATACGGGGGTGTTTTGGTACCATTGGCTAAAAGATGACGTCTTTTTCGGGGACGTCCCTGCTTGTTTTAGCAAGCCTCCTTTTGCAGGCGTTGTGTATGAACGGTGCAGGTGCTAGACTAGCCTGCCTGCAGTCCAGAACTGTCCTCCACTGAAGACATGTGAAACATTATGAAGCGAATTATACAACAACAGACACAGAGGTGTGAAATATTCCTCTTTCACACCTACATCTGGTGTCCTCAGTTCCCAAACCATTAGAGAAGCGTGTTGTTATAAAGAAGAGTGATGTAACACAGCGCTAAACACGTTTTATTTTTGGAAATTGATGCAGAATGAACGTTTGATATATACATAAAAAAAGAATGAGTGTTTGTAGATCGTTTTGATTTTTGGAACAGAAGATTAGGGGTTAAACGTGACCCTGTCGCACCACACACGTCACTCACCGGTTACTGGGTTTTGCTGCCAACCTGTTTAAAAGAGAGACGGATGTTCAATCTGATGTCGTCATGGGGAGTTTTTGGCATGTAGAGAGAAAAAGAAAATGTTTTTGTAGAAATTCTGACCTAAAATATATAGAATCCATACTGTATCTGAGGTCAGAAGTAAGAGACGTGTTTGTTAATGGCAGTGTTTGGGCTTTAATGATTCCTGTATTTGTACACCGTTGACGTTCAGGAAAAATCCTAGCGTGGGAGATACTTGGTGGGATGATGGAAATTTAAAGCCTGTAAAATGTGGCCAGTGGGCAGAAAGGTTAAAAAGCTCTTCAGTACCACAGAGACGCCAAAAGCGTTTGTATATTGTTTGTATATTTGACTTGATTCACAGTTTTCTACCCACTCTCGGGTTTTTGCAGCTGACTGAAAGTGTTTTTGACTCCGGCCGTCTGTTTGCTCAGCGCTGATGACGGATGACAAGTTTTATTTTCTGTTCTTGAAAGCAATAGCTGTTTTACACCTTGTTTTTTTCTCTCACTTCAAACGTTCCCATGGCGTCCGGGTGTGTTGTGCCCAAAACACGATGGTATCCGCGGGCCAGCAGGCAAACATCGCGCTGGAGTGCGAGAGCTTCTCTACAAGACATGATTTTCTGCTGTCAAATACAGACGCTCGGGGGCAAACCACCGCCGTCGCTGGCGAATCTGACGTGTTCCAACCGAAGCTCAGACTTCAGCACCATCGGTCGATCATCCAACACTTTACATTAATAGTGTCAGAGATCATAAATATACCAGGGTTCTTCAAAAAGCTTAAAAAGGCGGACTATACACGACCGATTACTCCTCCTACTACACCCTCACCGCTTATAACCCAAAATATAAAAGTGTGGAAACTTTTTGAAGATCCCTTGTATCAAGGGTTTATTCATACCTGTCTGTTTGACATGGCCAGACGTATCTGGACACATTTATATTCCTTGAAAACAGCGGCAAATGGGTCATTTCCATATTAATGTCCACGGTTTGAAATAGGATAAACATTCACATGGTCAGGAGTCCAATTACTTTTGGATATATAGAGTATTTACCCTTTTGAGAATACCCAAGACAGTTTACATTTTTTGTATGAGTAGAATAAACCATCAGAGGATTAATGTTGAAGTCGGGTTGCCAGATATTCAGACATTTATTGCAGGGTGATAGATGGGCGGCACTGTCGCCTCACAGCAAGAAGGTCCTGGGTGTGATCCCCAGGCAGGGCGGTCCGGGTCCTTTCTGTGCATGGTCTCCCCGTGTCTGCGTGGGTTTCCTCCGGGTGCTCTGGTTTCCTCCCACAGTCCAAAAACATGCAGTCAGGTTAATTAGAGACACTGAATTGTCCTATAAGTACCCGGCCGCTAGGATGCATAAACCAGTGCATTGTAGTGCAGGTCCCAAGCCCGGATAAATAGGGAGGGTCGTGTCAGGAAGGGCATCCGGCGTAAAAACTGTACCAGATCAATAACGCGGATCACGGTCCGCCGGCGACCCCTAACGGGAGCAGCCGAGGAAATAGATTGCAGGGAGAAAGATGAAGATGAAAGGAATTCAGTGACTAATGATCCTATTTTTCTCAGCTGAAATCTGGAAGTTGGAAGTCGATCTAGTAAAGTTCTCACCCGACCATGAGCTTGTTTGACGTCCCATTCTGAACCCAGACTGGACAGGGTGACAGCAATGCTGAAATGGAAAAGGACCTTCTCCAAACTATTGGCATAGCTGGCATTTTATAGAACTGATTTAATACACTTAATAGCAATACGTATGGTTTGTAGTTTACTACAAAGTTAGTTTGAATGAGTAAGAGGCATTGATGGTGACATCACTTACAATGCATTATGGGATCTGTAGTTTTATATATATATATGCTATCTTAAGTCTTGCTAGCTGTTTGTCTGTCCGGTCTGTTGTATGTGACGCCTCGCGGCTCTGCACTTTTCTGCTTTTCGCCTGCATGCCAAAAACTGTCCGGTGGTTCATTAGCATGGCTAATCGTCTAAAATCCAACCTGGGATGATACAGACTGAAACAGAAAGCTAGCTGAGCTCTGTCGCTGCACATTTCTTGATCGAGTGTTGTTTACCGTGTGTTGTGCTTTGCTCTGTAAGGACCGTGTATAACGTGCCGTGTGTGTTATCGAGCTGAATTTAGCTCTAGCGCTAAGGCTGAGCGGCTGATGAAGGCTGGCGGCTTCTGCTAAAGCTATATGTGCGTATGTGATCACATTCTGTGCTATTAGAGATGAAATGCAGGGAGGGAAGTTGGTAGAAACTGCTTTAATAAATAAGATAAAAACATAGTATGTTAACATTTGGGTCCAAAATCTGATGCTTTGATGATTAGCAACGGGTTAGCAATTATTTTATTTACTAACGTTACATAGCCAAGATCAGAAGGCAGCTAGCTAATATTAGCATAATTTTGTTTGATTAAAACTATGAGTCAAGTTTAGCTAAAGCCACATTAGCTACTACATTAGCATCATTAGCTATGCTGCAATAAAAGCAAGTGGCGAACATGTGGATTACTAATCTGGTGATGCTAATACATGCTAATAGTGGATTTGACACCAATCTTTGGTTTCATCTTATCTAGAAAATTCTCTTTTATAAAAGCTAATTCATTATCTTTGATCTTTACCTTCTGTTGCCTAGGATACGCCCCCGTGACGGGCATGTGCCACCCTCTGAGGAGCTGCACCCTCAATCACGAGGACGGATTTTCGTCTGCGTTCGTGGTGGCGCATGAAACCGGCCATGTGTGAGTGAGAACTGTGATCTGAGCTTAATTCTGCTGTAATGAATCTCTGTACAAATACTGTGATCTGTGTAAAATAATGTGTGTGTGTGTGTGTGTGTGTGTGTGTGTGTGTGTGTGTGTGTGTGTGTGTGTGTGTGTGTGTGTTAGGTTGGGCATGGAACATGATGGACAGGGGAACCGGTGTGGTGATGAAACCAGTATGGGCAGTATTATGGCTCCACTGGTTCAGGCAGCATTTCACCGCTATCACTGGTCTCGCTGCAGCAAACAAGAACTCAACCGCTACATCCAGTAAGAATCTAATCTCTATTCTGTCTGATCTCATGTATACACCAGTCTGATCTAAACTCCAGTCTGATCTCATGTATACACCAGTCTGATCTGAATTCCTGTCTCATCTCATGTATACACCAGTCTGATCTCATGTATACACCAGTCTGATCTAAACTCCAATCTGATCTCAGTATACACCAGTCTGATCTAAACTCCAGTCTGATCTCATGTATACACCAGTCTGATCTGAATTCCTGTCTCATCTCATGTATACACCAGTCTGATCTCACGTATACACCAGTCTGATCTAAACTCCAATCTGATCTCAGTATACACCAGTCTGATCTAAACTCCAGTCTGATCTAAACTCCAGTCTGATCTCATGTATACACCAGTCTGATCTCATGTATACACCAGTCTGATCTATACTTCAGTCTGATCTAAAGTCCAGTCTGATCTCATGTATACACCAGTCTGATCTCATGTATACACCAGTCTGATCTAAACTCCAGTCTGATCTAAACTCCAGTCTGATCTCATGTATACACCAGTCTGATCTCATGTATACACCAGTCTGATCTAAACTCCAGTCTGATCTAAACTCCAGTCTGATCTCATGTATACACCAGTCTGATCTCATGTATACACCAGTCTGATCTAAACTTCAGTCTGATCTCATGCATACACCAGTCTGATCTAAACTTCAGTCTGATCTCATGCATACACCAGTCTGATCTAAACTTCAGTCTGATCTCATGCATACACCAGTATGATATATATGTATGTATATTATATGTCTATTATAGTATGTCTATATATGAGTCTATTATAAAATTAATTTGTTTGATGTTTTGGTGAACCAAGTACCGAGTGTTTAATTGTTTGTTTTGCAGTTCATACGATTGTTTGCTGGACGATCCGTTCAAGCACAAGTGGCCAAAACTTACCGAACTGCCAGGAATCAACTACTCCATGGATGAACAATGTCGGTTTGATTTCGGAGTTGGATACACCATGTGCTCAGCTGTACGTCTTTAATCCTCTTTTAAATATTTACAAAAAAGATGAGATAAAACAACATGCATGTTTCCTTCATGTCTATAAACTTTTGACCCCGTCTGTACTCCGTCTCTCTCTGTAGTTCAGGACTTATGATCCATGTAAACAGTTGTGGTGCAGCCACCCTGATAATCAGTACTTCTGTAAAACCAAGAAAGGACCTCCGGTGGACGGAACCGAGTGTGCGCCCGGCAAAGTGAGTAACGCAACACTACACACTCATACACTACACACTATTACACTTCACTACGTAATACTACGTTACACACTATTACACTACACGATAATACACTACACATTACTACAATACACACTACTACACTACACACTACTACACTACACACTACTACACTACGCAATACTACGTTACACACTATTACACTACACAATATTACACTACACGATAATACACTACACATTACTACACTATTAAATTACACAATACAAGACCACACTATTACACTACACACTACTACACAATACACTTTACACACTATTACAATAAACACCTCTATACTGCACACTACTACACTACACACTACTACACTGCACATTACTGCACTACACACTATTACACTACACAATACAAGACTACACAATGCTACAAAACACACTATTACACTATACACCTCTATACTGCACAATACTGCACTACACACTACTACACTACACACTATTACAGTAAACACCACTATTCTACACAATACTATACTACTACACTACACACTATTACATTACACAATAGAAGACTACACAATAGAAGACTACACACTACCACACTATTACATTACACACTATTACAATACACACTATTACAATACACAATACTACACTACACAATACTACACTACATACTTTTACAATACACGCTACTATTCTACACAATACTTCATTATACAATACTTGACTACACAATACTACACTACAAAGAACAACACTATAATTTCATTTTTTTATTTTCTTTCCACATGCAGCATGTTTGTATGTAAATGATCTGAATTGATGAACGTAAATAACGTAAATAATCTAAATCTGATCTGTTTTGATGCTTCATGTTTTGTAGTTCTAACAAACCGTGTAATAATGGAGAAGATGCCATTTTACTGCTTGACCACCAGGAGGCGCCAAATATTCACGTTACCTTTGTTCGCATTTTTTGCTACGTGGTTTATACGTTTAAAAATTACAATATATGAATATACATAAAACATTTAGTACATAGGCAAAGAGAGAAACCATTTAAAATAGATTCTTTTCAGTCTGAGCATAAAACCAGCACCTTGTATTATCAGTCATTTAAAGGTGGATTTTTTAAAAAGTGAATTCAAAAGCTACAGTTCACAAGGGATCTGATCAGTTGGCAGTCATATATATATATATATATATATAAAAAACATTTCCTGTATAGAAATACTCACACTGTCAGATTAAAAATAGGACTGCGCTCCACTGTGCTCTTTTATTATCCCAGACACCTCAGTCGGACACTAGTCATGGCAGCACAAAGGAGCTGAATCTTTATTCACCCTTCACTCTCTCAGACAGGGCGGTTGTGTAGCTCACCCAGACAGGCACCGCTGAGATTTGAACCCAGATCGCCACAGTCGTGGATTAGCACATTAGAAGCGACTTGAAAATAGAACAGATATACAGGTGATTGCATCACTGGTGCAGAAGCTTTAAACCGAGCTTCTCTTCATGTGTTTATAGAGCTTGCTTTGTGTGCAGGACAGGGCCTTCCCTAAACTCACTCACTCACTCACACACTTTCTTAACCGCTTATCCAATCAGGGTCGTGGGGAGGTGCTGGAGCCTATCCCAGCTTTCCAATGGGTGCAAGGCACACAGTAACACCCCGGACGGGGCGCCAGTCCATCACATTCACACACACTCACACACACACACATTCACCTATAGGGCAATTCAGTGTCTCCAATTAACCTGACTGCATGTTTTTGGACTGTGGGAGGAAACCGGAGCTCCCGGAGGAAACCCATGCAGACACGGGGAGAACATGCAGACTCTACACAGAAAGGACCCGGACTGTTGCTGCAAAGCTGGAAGCTGAAATACAGGCATTTAAAATTGTGTCCCAATACTTTTGTCCATCTAATGAAGTAGCCAGGGGTGTGAATACTTCTGAAAACTTACAGTACTGTGACAGTATACTGTCTAAGCAATGGAGGGTTAAGGGCCTTGCTCAAGAGTCCAACTGTGGCAACCTGTGTGTGTGTGTGTGTGTGTGTGTGTGTGTGTGTGTAGTGGTGTTTTAAGGGTCACTGTATCTGGAGAACCTCTGATCAGCTGTACGGACATGATGGAGGATGGAGCTCGTGGGGCAAATTCGGCTCATGTTCCAGGACCTGTGGTGGAGGGATTCGCTCCCGCAGCCGGCGGTGTAACAACCCAGTGTGAGTTTCTCACCTCACACTCCTGAACACACCTGAACACACCTGTGGAATCGTCACTCGGGTGCTGATGTTGATGTCCGTGTGTTCAGGCCGGCGTACGGTGGGCGGGAGTGTCCGGGATCTGAGTTCGATTATCAGATGTGTAACACCGACGACTGTCCCGGTCCGTTTGAGGACTTCAGAGCTCAGCAGTGTGTGCAGCGCAGCAACAAATACCACAACAACATCAAACACACCTGGCTACCCTACGAGCACCCGGCCGGTACCCATACATCTGCATACACACACATCTGCATACACACATCTGCATATCTAAACATCTCACCTGAACTCACCAGAAATAGAAGAAGTTGTGAAGCGGGCAGATGCTTTTCACAGCACTGTGAACCGAGTGTGTGTGTGTGTGTGTACTGACTGTGTGTGTTTGTGTGTGTGTGCTGACTGTGTGTGTGTGTGTGTGTGTGTGTGTGTGTGTGTGTGTTTCAGAGGGGAATAAGTGTGAGCTGAGTTGTCGTTCTAAGGAAACAGGTGAGGTGGTGTTTATGAATCAGGTGATGCATGATGGGACATGCTGCAGTTACACCGATCCATTCAGTGTTTGTGCTCGAGGAGAGTGTCTGGTGAGAACATACCTGTCTGTCTGTCTGTTTGTCCTCTTTGTCTCTCCCTCTGTCTGTCTGTCCTCCTGTCTATCTGTCTCTCCCTCTGTCTGTCTCTCTGCCAGTCTGTCTGTCTCTCCCTCTGTCTGTTTGTCTCTCCCTCTCACTGTCTGTCCTCCTGTCTATCTGTCTCTCCCTCTGTCTGTCTGCCCTTGTGTCTGTCTGTCTGTCTCTCTGTCTGTCTCTCCCTCTGTCTGTCTGTCCTGTTGTCTGTCTGTCTGTCTCGTTCCCTCTGTCTATCGGTCTCTGTCTGTCTCTCCCTCTGTCTGTCTCTTCTTCTGTCTGTCTGTCCTCTTTGGGTCTCCCCCAAGTATTGTGTCCCCTGTCTGTCCTCCTGTATGTCTCTCTTCAGCCTATCTGTCTCCCCCTGTCTGTCTATTTCTCCCTTTGACTGTCTGTCCTCCTCTTTGTCTCTCCCTCCCTCTGTCTGTCTGTCCTCCTGTCTATCTGTCATCCCTCTGTCTGTCTTTCCCTCTGTCTGTCTGTCTGTCTCTCCTTTTGTCTGTCTGTCCTCTTTGTCTCTCCCTCCCTATGTCTATCTGTCTTTCTGTCTGTCTCTCCCTCTGTCCGTCTGTCCTGCTGTCTATCTTTTTATCTGTCTCTGTCTTGCTCCCTCCCTCTGTCTGTCTCTATTTATCTCTCCCTTTGTATATCTGTCTCTGTCTGTCTCTCCCTCTGTCTGTCTGTTGCTCTGTCTGTCTCTCTCTCTGACGTTTTTACAGCACTGGATCACTTTTCTCCTTTAAAAGTGACAGTAATCAAGTGATCCAGTGATAAACAGTGTGAGGGATCCTCATATCAACCAGAAATCTGAATCATGTGCTAGTGAGAGCGCTGTTGCTAGTCGTGCTGTGTGTCTCTGTGTATTTTAGAATGTGGGCTGTGATAAAGAGGTGGGTTCCTACAAACGGGAGGATAAATGTGGAGTTTGTGAAGGAGATAATTCTAACTGTCGAACCGTCAAACTCACCCTCACCAAGTCGCCCAAGAACACAGGTAATAATGAATTAAAATATCAGTTTACATTGAGGGTGCAGTATTTGATTATGTAAAAATGGAGGATCTCACCTTATCTCTGAATGTGTGCAGGTTTGTTAAAGATGTTTGACATCCCGGCTGGAGCGAGACACATCGTGATTGAGGAAAACGAAACGTCTTCACACCTGATTGGTGAGTTCAGAAAACTTTATTGAATAAGAAATCTAAAGTACAGACAGAATCTTCCAAAGGTTTTGCCACTCTTTAATGACCAAGATCAAAACAGCTAATTATTCACAAAGAGACTTGATTATTTATTATTATTATTTGTTATTACCATACATTTTCCATCTGCCAGATCTGGACTGCAGGCATGGAATTGTATAGAATTGGTGTACAGCTTTTTCTCTATTTGTGTAATAGATGCACAGGCGGACTGTGTTAAGTTAAAACAGTTTTCTGAAGTTCTCCCGAGCCCATGTGGCTATATTTAAAACAGCATCATGAGCTTATTTAACAGGGACTGAGATTTCTCTGGATTCCCTAAATCTTCCCACAATATTTTGTACAGTAGATGGTAAAACATCTAAATTATTTTTGATGATTTTGCATTAAGAAATGTTCTTCTCAGATGTCTGATCATTACTTTTGGTTCTGTGAGGACTTTGATGTTGTGCCTTTATGTTGGTGCTCCTCAGCGGTGAAGAACCAGGTCACCGGAAGCTTCATCCTCAACTCTAAAGGAGAAGATCTGAAATCTAAGACCTTCATCGAGGGTGGATTGGAGTGGGAGTACTCAGTCGAGAGCGATAAAGAAACCTTAAAAACAGCCGGACCTCTGCATGAAGCCATCGTAGTGCTGGTGAGAAGTCATACAGTACAGCAGCATCAATGCTGAGCTGTGAAAAAGTAATCACCCCCCTTTCTGATTACCCCTGTTAATGATATGTGTCACACTGAGTTATGCAAAGCCTAAACTACCAGTCAAAAGTTTAAACATCTAGTTAAAGTAGCATAGTGTAGAATCAGCATGAATAAGCTGCTTTTTAGCGACTGATTGATGCTGCTAGACAGAATTGAGGTCATGCTGTACAGCGTTTAGGTGAATATTCATGACGCTGTGAGCTCACATGGCTTTAGTGTCTAAAATCTGCCGTGGAAGCACTTGGTGATCATTTGACACTTTTTGCTCCCTCTCAAGCACATGCAAACACAAGTGGTTTTCTTTACTGATTTATTTGAAGTCTTCTTCTCACTCCCATCAAACCGTAAAAACTATTAAAATACAATTTTACACATACAAACCACATTACCATATTTATACAGTTCATCAATATTCATACATAGTTATACATAATTAATTCAAAAAATATAAACAAAAAAGTACCTCGTTGGCTGCATGCTACGAAAGGAAATCAATCATCTTTAAGACTTGTCCATATAATGTACAAAGCGTAGTGTCCATGCCCCTTCGCATAGAAACAAACAAACGTGCCGCTTCCGGTACGCGCTGCTCTATTTAGCGCATTTCACACAACAGCCCAACATAGGATTCAAAATAAAGGTTTCAAATGTAACCACACAAAAACGCGAAATAATAACAAAAACTTACAAATATACCTACTATAATGGCGGCAGCTACACTCCCACCAAATCACATATGTGAGATTTCTCTAAATACTGCTGCAGGTAAACATTTTGATTTTTCTCTATTGTGAACCATTCAGCATGAAACAAAATTAAACAAACATCATATCTCATTCTGCTTCAAGTAAGGTCACAAGCTTATGTACAGGTCTTTCCAAAAACACAGTTTTGATTATAGATTTACCCTTTTCATCATATACGACATTGCTTACCAATAATCTAACCTTTCTTACCCTCTTGTCTAATCCTGGAAAAACTTCCACTACTCTGGCCAACTTCCATTCATTCCGTTCCTTTGAAGCCGTGATACCGGGTGATGCTCGGTGGGGTTCCGTTCTTTTATTCTGTTTCTGTTTCTTTGAGCCATTCAGCTGCTGAACTTGCTTTTGTATTTTGGATCTCTGTCCTGCTGCAGAACCCAGTCACACCTCAGCTTCAGCTCACAGACAGATGACCTTAAATTCTCATGAAAATCGTTTCCATAATAATACCAACTCATTTGGGTCCTGAAGGAGCAAAGCATCTCCTTATACTTTCAGTTCCAAGATCAGTACGTACATCATTAAGCTAAAGAGATCTTCAATGCATCTTTAATGTAACCACTGAATATCAAATTTCATTTAGAGCATGATGGGTAAAATGTTGTCTTCCTTTAATCTGATTTACCATTTTATAGATTCAGATTAACTGAAGACTGACTGATCAGTTCAGTAATAAACAATTAAAGTTACAGTAAAGAACTTCTGGAGATTTGGAGACCTCTCTGGTAGGAATATGTAACTACACCACTGTGTAAAAAACATCCTATAATATCAATTGAGCTTAGCATGAAAGTTTTTAATTAATCACTCCAGATGCTTCTTCATCTTGTTGCTAACTAGTGTTTTAATTATGCAGGTAATTAAAGTAAGTCCTGATTAATTAGTTGTGTATTTGTGTGCAGGTGGTTCCTAGAGAAGCGGACGCTAAGATCAGTCTGAGTTATAAATACATCATCCATGAAGATCTGGTTCCCATCATCACCAACAATAATGTGCTGTTATCAGAGCTGGACACGTACGAGTGGGCGCTGAAGAGCTGGACCCAGTGTACCAAACCCTGTGGTGGAGGTGTGTACCCGGTGATCAGGACTGACACCCCCCCTTTTGCAGCTATAGCAGTCTCTAATCATCTGGGAAGGGTTAAATTTCATGAGAATTTGTTGTTTGTGTCCATTCAGTCAAAAGTGAATTCGTGACATTAAGCAATTGACGTTCCAATCCATCCCAAAGGTGTTCAGGCCGCTGGTCAAACCATGTCTGTATATGGACTGCAGGTCAGTTCTAGATATATAGATTTAAAAAAAAAAGCACACTTTGCCACAAAGCAAAAATGCTTCAGGAACGGTTTGAGGAGCACAACAACCAGTTTGAGGTGTTGACTTGGCCTCCAAATTCCCCAGATCTCAATCCAATCGAGTGTCTGTGGGACGTGCTGGACAAACAAGTCCGATCCATGGAGGCCCCACCTCACAACTTACAGGAGTTAAAGGATCTGCTGCTGACATCTTGGTGCCAGATACCACAGCACTCCTTCAGGGGGACCAACACAATATTAGGAAGGTGGTCATAATGTTATGCCTGATTGGTATATATGTGTGTGTGTGTAGGTGTACAGTACGCTAAATACGGCTGCAGGAAGAAGAGCGACGGGCGTCTGGTTCAGAGGAACCTGTGTGACTTCGGGAAAAGGCCGAAACCGATCCGCAAACGCTGCAACACCAACGAGTGCATCCAGCCCACGTATGTCTGATCTCTTCTGTCTGTCTGATTATCTGTCTGTGGTTTAAGAACCAACCGTACGCAGTTCCCCATACGTCTCGTAATCTGCTCTGACACACGGTGATGTGAAAATCAGGAGGAACCAGGTTTGTTTGGTATTCAGCTTCTTTCTCCACACACGGGCAGCTGAGTGCAGGGATGGACGAATCCCCCCGATGTTGTAGAGGTCAGCAACCGGAGGCGAGATGGATCACCGGCTCTCCGCATCTACACCAAGGTTTTATAGATTTTTCGAGGTGTGATCCGAGTGTCATGAAGAGCGCAGGAAGCGCCACTCTAGAAATACTGATCAGCTCATTCTGGCTGGATGGAGACCAGTGCTGAATTACTTGGTGTGTAGTGGGTGTGGACGCTGCAGATTTCCACGATATCCAAAAGTCCGGTAGAGATGACCCACAGGATCCGGCGTCAGGAGGGTGGGAGCGTCCAGTGCAGTAGAACTTCTGCTTATGTCCATGATTTGGTCCCACTGTGGGTTACAAGATGTAACATAAAGCCTCCACAAGGGGGCGTCATGTACATGACCCTTTATTTAGCTTGTGACCAAACCCTGTAGTAACAGATGTGTGTATGTACTATACCTGTATGCTAATGTGTGTGTGTGTGTGTGTGTGTGTGTGTGTAGCTGGATGACGGAGGACTGGGGTCCCTGCAGTAAGTCCTGTGGTAAGCTGGGTATTCAGTCCCGGGTGGTACAGTGTGTACAGGCGTTACCGAACGGTACCCACCGAGTGATACCCACTAAATTCTGCACCACCGAGAAACCCCACACCCACCGAGCGTGTAACACCACCTCCTGCACCGCCCAGTGGAGGACCGGAGCCTGGTCCCAGGTGGGTGTACTGGTCTGATTGTTTGTTTATGTGTCTGGTACAGAAGGGGTCGAGCGCCGCTGTTTTAGCCTACAGCAGTTTAGTCTGTAACAGTTAATCCCGCTCAGTTATTAGCGTGTGTGTTTGGTTCCTCCGCAGTGTTCGGTGAGTTGCGGTGAGGGCGTTCAGCAGAGGCAGGTCGTGTGTAGATCTTCGGACAACAGCTCGGCACAGTGTGAAGGAGAAAAACCAGAGAGCGCGTCCGTCTGCAGCCTCCCAGCATGTCCTGGTGTGCCGTCATATGTTCAGTTCATAAATGATGTACAACTTATGAACAAAAGTATGTGGACACCACTTCTAATGATTCAATTGAGGTGTTTCATCCACACATATTGCTAACAGGTGTTTGGCTGAGGTGTTTCTCTGTTCTCCTGGTGTTCCTCTGGTGTTCCTCTGCTCCCCTGGTGTTCCTCTGGTGTTCCTCAGTTCCCCTGGTGTTCCTCTGGTGTTCCTCTACTCCCCTGGTGTTCCTCTTAAAAGTTACTCTGTTCTCCTGGTGTTCCTCAGTTCCCTTGGTGTTCCTCAGTTCCCCTGGTGTTTCCCTGGTGTTCCTCTGAGAAGTTCCTCTGTTCCTCTGGTGTTCCTCTCTTCCCCTGGTGTTCGCCCGAGGTGTTCCTATGTTCCCCTCCCCCTGTTCCAGAATGACTCTGGAAAAACTCAAGTGGTCTGCGAAGAGCCCTGACCTCAACCTCATCTAACACCATTGGCATGAATTGGAACCCTGATTGGAAGCCAGTTCTTCTCGTGTGACATCAGTGCCTGATTTTACAAAACGCTCTTTAGGCTTAATAGGCACAAATTCCCACACTCTCCAAAATCTTGTAGATAGCTGCTTTTTTTTAAAAATGGAAGAATTTAAGCTGCACAACACTGCAATGCCAAGTACTTTCATGCTGATGGTTTTGGAACTGGTTGTTCAACAAGCTAATAGTCAGGTGTCCACATACTTTTGAGCACATAGTGGATATAAAAATGTCTATTTTTAATGTTTCTACTGAATAATTGTGGATAATCGTGGTACTGGTTCTTTAAACTATTACAATTAAATCAAATGACAGCATGTTTTTCTCACATGTTCCTCTCACATGTTCCTCTCACATGTTGTCACCTCACAGGAGAGCCTCCTCTTCCCACACCCACTGTGGATTCAGCAGATAGGTCCAGTACTGATGGAGAGATGAACAGGATCTTCAGTGAGTAACTACATCAGAAATAAACGTCCTTCAGTAGCTGCGGGACGTATCGATGAGCTCCACACAGAGCTGTGAGGAACATCATCTCAGGGTTCAATCATCTAATCAATATCAGAGGCACAAACGCTGGAGCGATCACATGATCACAGAGTTTTAAAAGCTCCTGAATTCTGTGATGAGTTTATTTATTTATTTATTTATTATCAAGAGTTTTATTATTGTTGAGTGATGGATCATATACGTGTAGCAGGTGCAGCAGTGTTGGGATTTTTCTTGCCTCTTTATTAGGAACACGTATCCTGTTAGTGCTGGTTGTTTATCTTCCTGTAGTTTTCCATCAGTGGACGTGTCTGATCGCACCACATAGCTGGCTTTATATTTTTGGTTGGAGCGCTGTTCCTCTGCTGTTCCTCTGCTGTTCCTCTGAGGTGTTCCTCTGTTCCCTGTGTGTTCCTCTGAAGTGTTCCCCTGGTGTTCCTCTGCTGTTCCTCTGAGGTGTTCCTCTGTTCCCTGTGTGTTCCTCTGAAGTGTTCCCCTGGTGTTCCTCTGCTGTTCCTCTGAGGTGTTCCTCTGTACCCCTAGTGTTCTTCTAAGATGTTTTTCTGTTCCCCTGCTGTTCTCCTGAGGTGTTTCTCTGTTTCCCTGGTGTTCCTCTGAGGTGTTCATCTGTTCCCCTGGTGTTTCTCTGTTCCTCTTGTGTTCCTCTGTTCCTCTGGTGTTCATCTGTTCCCCTGGTGTTCCTCTAAGGTGTTTTTCTGTTTCCCTGAGGTGTTCCGCTGTTCCCCTGGTGTTCCCCTAGTGTTCCAATGTTCCCTTGGCGTTTCCCTAGTGTTCCTCTGTTCCCCTGGTGTTCCCCTGGTGTTCCCCTGGTGTTCCCGGTGGTGTTTCTTTGTTTCCCTGGTGTTTTCCTGGTGTTCCCCTGCTCCCCTGGTGTTTCCCTGAGGTGTTCCTCTGTTCCTCTAGTGTTCCCCTGGTGTTTCTCTGGTGTTCCTCTGTTCCCCTAGTGTTAATCTGAGATGTTCTTCTGTTCCCCTGGTGTTCCTCTGAGTTCCTCAGCGTTATTTCAAAATTCCACTAACACTGCTGTACCTGCTACACTCATGTTAGTATAGAAACAACTGCCAAGTGACTGATGCCCTCGAACCTTTAGTTTAAGTCCTGACTGATGTCAAAGCCCTCTTATTCCCGGAGCCCAACAAGCAGAAATAAGTGTTTTTTTGTGTCTGTCTCCCCCATCTATCATCTATCTGAGCTTCATTAAGTGGTCATTGGTGTCTGTGAGATCATGTTAATTAAGAATCTGCTTTTGTTAAAGCGTTGTGGATTTATGGGGTCAGCCCTCACCCTGCCAAACTGGTATTTGTGGACCGTGGCAGCTTCACGATCGAGGTACTGGTCTATTAATTGGAAGGTCACTGGTTTAAGGTGCCGCTGTTGATCTGCTGAGCAAATCCCTTAACCCTGGACTGCTTGACTTGGTCTCCGTAACAAATGTTAATGGCTTTAAATGGAAAGAATGGAAAGAATCACTGCTGTGTGATGGGAGAGACTGTTTGTTAATGGTTGGATACTGGGAGCAGCTACATTTGTAGTTGTACCGTGTGAATAAAATATCACTTTTGTTTGTTTGTTTTCCAGATGAGCCCTGCCTGAGGGATAAATCTATATTCTGTCAGATGGAGGTCTCGGCCCGGTACTGTTCCGTTCCCGGCTATAATAAACTCTGCTGTGAGTCCTGTAATAACAAGATTAGAATGACCACAGCAGCACCGGGTTCATCCTCCCCTCCCCCAGCGCTGCCTAATTTCACTACACCCGGTGTTACCAAACCTAATCCTACAAAATCTGCTCCTTGGAATGTCAACACACCCACACCTAGCCTCTTTAAACTTAATAAACCCAGTGCCACTAAATCTGCTCCCAGTTATCTCACTTCCACTAAAACCAGTCTTTCCTCCAGCGCTAGTTCATCCATCCTGCCCACTACACCAACTCCACCAACGGTTAAACCTGTATCCAGCGTTAAACCACATCTAACTACACCTGCTACCAGCTCTGAGCCTGAGGAGGCATCTCAGGCGTCTTCCATCTCTGGTTCAACTCTACCTCCAGAGCCGAGCGCTATGGCTGACGCAAGCTCTAGCACTAGCACTAGCACAGGCATTATCGTCGGCACCACCCGTCAACCTTCTCAGGGCTCGGACATGCAGACGGACACGGCAGAACCTCACAACAGCACTTTAGCCGCTCCGACCTCAGTCCAGACGAACAAGGACACACAAAAAGACTCAGTGGTCACATGATCAATGGTCAGTGTTGCTGACTAGCATAGCGTCTGATCACGTCACCTCTTGGATTGTTATTTTTTTTCCAGAAGACTCCATGCCAGTTATGAGTTACTTCAGACGTCTAACAGCATAGCAGGCAGGGTAAACGGTAAACCGCATTTCCCAGCATCCTCCAGCAGATGTAGGAAATGACAGTAAGATATAAAGGTGCTGTAATGTAAAACTACTATGAATGACATGGTGAAATGCAGCGACTGCATCACTCAACTGTTTTTGAACTACTAGATTAGTCCAGGATGATCACTGCAACACCTACAGTACCTACAGTCATGGTGCACTTGGTTCAGTTCAGTCCAAAAGTCTAAGTCCACTATCAGAAATGTGATATCTCAGCACTGCTATCTACCATCCGGGTGCCTACACAGACATGATTGGCTGTGTTTGTTGGAGATATTGCTGCTGCAACAGTGGCCTCTGCTGGCTGGTTAAGGCGCTGCACAGAGATGGTGAATAATGGAGAGCAGTGCCTGACTCTCCGTACACGATACTGATCTCTGTGTGAAGCCAGTACTCTCAAGCTAGGTGAAAAGAAGCGCCAGGCAAGGTACAGCCTTCCTTGGACTGGATTCGGCTACGTCATGATGATATCTATTGAGTCTTTCCACATATGATATCTTATATAATCAATTATGTACGTTAGACTTTATAATTGGCCATTCTTGGTTGTAGATGCAGACTTTTGGACCTGAACCTGTTGACACGTTACATGTATTTAGCACTTATAGAGCTACTCTTAATGTGAGTAGATGCAGCCGAGAGGTCAGAAGTTTACATACACGTGTAGGAACGTTTAAAGAACACGTGTAGGAACGTCTTTAATTGATTTAAGACTGAATAATTCCCTGGAGGGAATGAAGGAAGGTCCCTGCTCCAAAATCTGCACCTCTAAATTCGACTGAAGGGTGCTCGGGTAGCACCTTTAAGACTCTGACTCCAAATTTGCAGGAATAATCCGCTAGCACCCGAGTCCTGAGTTTCTGAGCTACTGGGTCCAAATCTCGGCTCTGCTATCGGTCGGCTGGGCGCCCTCCACAGACATAATTGGCCTCCAGTCTGCTGGGTGGGAAAGACTGGAATAAGTTGGGGTTATCAATGCTGTGTAAGGACCTTGGTGGCCCAGGGCGCCTGTACAGAAAGTGGGGGAGCGCAGAGATTAGGGCGTGGCAGATCCTTGAAAAATCCTCAGAAGTATGGGAGAATAAGAAAGGATTGGTGGGACAGTGTGTGTCAGGTGAATATACACCCTCCTTGGATGCTGTCGGGTTCCCCAGGAGCGGATTGGCTCCACTAAACTGGGAGGAAAGGGGGTAACAATGCATTTAAAGAAGAGTGGAAGTGTTGTATGTAAACGTTTGACCCCAACTGGTGCTTAAGAACTTGGTGCTTTCTCTCTAAACCTCATCGTTTTCTGAAGGACTTGAACTGGAGCTTCTGATGATGTCCTGTGAACTATTTCTTCAGTGCATGTTTCTCCTCTGAACTCAGTACGCCTTAAATGAAGTTAAATTTTAATGTTGTATATAACGTAAGTGTGATTAGCTGAGAGCTTTTTAGCGTAATAATGAGCTAGCAGGCGTGGTGGCGGTGGTGCTTCAGGTCAAACATTGTATAGTTCTTGTATATACCTGAGTGAGAGCTTTAAATGTTAATATTTATTACCGTTTTCAGATGTAGGAGGATAAATTACGTGTTAATAAACGTTTTACAAAGAGACACATCAGCTAACGTGTGGAACTTATTGATTTATATACAGTGCTCACAAAAAATCCTGGTTTCTGATTGGCTGACCGGTGTGCATTTAAGCCTTACAACAGAGATGGAAAGTAGATCCGGTCAGACTGATCACAGTTTAAATCAATACCCCGTATTCCTTATTTTTCTTGTTTTGATTGTTTGTTTCCATAATCTACAAGATGAAGATTCAAAGCCATCTGAAAGCATCGTTAACATCAGAAAAATAAACCGGCTTGTATGTTAGTTACCCTAGCAACCTTGTTCTGGCTAGCAGTGCTAAAATAGATATAGATAGATAAAACACTAATCGCTACAGACGCGGCACATGTGTTCCCATTTGGGCCGTTACGTGATCAGGTTCCTTATATTCACCAGCAACACTCCTACAGCACCAGTATCTTTGCTCCTGTTTGTTAGCCTCACGAGCTGCATCCTGATTGGTCGGATAGTAAAAAAAAAAAAGGGTTCTGAAAAGCTGTTGATGTGTAACCCGAGCATGAACTGTAAAATACACTGGAGGAGGTAAGAGGTAAAAATTGAACCAACTGAGAAGGTAAATAAATAAATCAGGTGTTTTAATGAAGCTTGTGAAGGAAGCAGGATTTAAAGCTTCACGTCTGTCCATCATGTGATGCAGACAGTGGAACTGGACATGAACAAAGGATGGATGGGTTTATCAAAATTCAGGAACGATTTTTGATAGAATCCAGGACAGGATGATTGTGCTTCTTTGTGCTCGCCGGTCGTTTCGGGACTTGCCTCGAGGTCACGTCACGCGGGACGAAGAGAGAGAATGGCTCCCCCTTTCTTACAAACTGGAGCGTGGCATTAAAGCCATTGTGGCGGTAATGGGGTTCGTGCCGGCGTTTAGATGGCACAAAGGTTGACGACATCACATCACAACTCATTTTTCTCCCCAATTAAACTTTCCGCAGCTTCTGTTTGTGTCTATTGTGTAAAAGTACAGTGAACGCTCACCGAAGAACGGTACAGCGCAAAAGAAAAGCGCTCTGGAAAAAGAATTGTACATAATATAATATACATCGATCAGCCATAACATTAAAGCCACACTGTCCATTTTATCAGCTTCACTTACCATATAAAAGCACTTTGTAGTTCTACAATTACTGACTGTAGTCCATCTGTTTCTCTACATGCTTTGTTAGCCCCCATTCATGCTGTTCTTCAATGGTCAGGACCACCACAGATCAGCTATTATTTAGGTGGTGGATCATTCTCAGCACTGCAGTGACACTGACATGCTGCTGGAGTTTTTAAACACCTCACTGTCACTGCTGGACTGAGAATAGTCCACCAACCAAATATATCCAGCCAACAGCACCCCACTGATGAAGGTCTAGAAGATGACCGACTCAAACAGCAGCAATAGATGAGCGATCGTCTCAAGGTGGACCGACTAGGTAGGAGTGTCTAATAGAGTGGACAGTGAGTGGACACTGTATTTAAAAACTCCAGCAGCGCTGCTGTGTCTGATCCACTAACGGTCCATCACTCGGCGCTCAGGTGGTGCGGTCAAATGAGTTCTCAAACTCTAGAGTTGGAATCTGAGCTGTGCTTTGTGTAGTGGAGTCTGAACTTGTATTTGTAGGTGCAGTGATGAACCGTGTTCACTGACGAGGGTTTTCTGAAGGATTCCAGAGTCCATGTGGTTCTGTTTATTAGAAGATCAGGTTAGTTAAGGTGGTGGTATCATCTGAGTTGGTGTCTGTATATTTTTAACCCTTGTGAAAGATTTTATTGAATTATTTAGTAACTCAGAAGAAGGTACGTTTCTGGATTATAATGTAGAATAAAATACAGAGTAAAATAAAAATAATAATCTTAATAATATAATAAAAAATTATAATTAATTCGGCCATGTGTTCATCCCACCACCTTTGAAATATACAGAGGAGACATGACTGGATATGTCTGAGATGAATTGATGCCCAGTCCAGGGTATTCCTGTCTTGAGTCCAGTTCTTCTCGGTGGAACCTGACCCGCCACAACCCTGACCAAGATAAAGTAGTTGGTGGAAATGAGATGACATTCTGGCAATCAAACAACACTATTAATGTTTATATAATCGTGCACAATTCAGTATTTTGAGACCCGTCGTCCTCTGGTTCTGTAATCCATCAACATTTCCTTCAGTTTCAAGTACAAGGGCGTGTCAGAGTTTCCGCTTCAGCTCCGCTCGAAGGGAAAGGTCAGTTCCTGAGAGAGGTTCAATCTATTTACCCCCCATGGCTTCATTCTTCTGCCCTCCTGAGGGGCTTGCAGAGCCTGCTGGGGTTAAGACTGTTAGGGCTATTAGTGAGAAAGGTCAACATTTAGATGACGATGCTTAAAAAATAGACTCTTCAGACTGCTGTACACTGTACAATTTAAGCTTTTTGTATAAATAAATAAATTATTTGTGATTGTTTATAAATTTACTGTATTTAGACACCTGACCATGAGCTTGTGGAACATTAAATAATTCATATCATGAAGCTAGTTTTTAGGGGGTGTTTTTTATTTTTCAGACCAGTATCCCTGACCACCAGCACTGTTTACAGCAGAACCTCCAGACGCTGCGATGTTTTCTGTGTCTCGGTGTCACCGGCAGCTCATTTTCCCCTCGCCAGCCGTCTGCGGAGATGCCTTGTGAAGTCGAGCTGCGCCCGAGGGAGCGCCTGGTTCACAAGGGATTTGGGCAGCCAGCCCTGAGGGGACAGAAGTGAAGGTAGAGTGATTCACACAGCCATGAGGGTTTAACGTCATCCCTCTGTCACGTTAACGAGGGCCGCGCATTAATTTCACACCATAGCCCGGGCTGAAGAGCCACCAGACTAACTGAGATAATGATGCAGCTGAGGAACATCAGCTCATGATACAGCATGAATCTGCTGGAGATCATCATCACAGCTTACACTCCACAAACTAACCTCGTACCTCCAGAACTGCAGTTTTTTTACAGTGTACAACTCCAGTTCCAAAAAACTTTACTATTTGTAGTGCAGTAACTGAAAATGAATCCTTAATTCCCTTTGGGATCAATAAATCTATCTATCTATCTGTCTGTCTGTCTGTCTGTCTGTCTGTCTGTCTGTCTGTCTATCCATCCATCCATCCATCCATCCATCCACCTACCTAAACACCCACCACTCTATCTATCTATCTATCTATCTATCTATCTATCTATCTATCTATCTATCTATCTATCTATCTATCTATCTATCTATCTATCTATCTATCTATCTATCTATCTATCTATCTATCTATCTATCCATTCACCCACCCACTTATCCACCCACCCCATCCATCCATCTATCCATCCATCCGTCTGTCTAATTGGACACCAACCCACCCACCACTTTGATATAATGGGGTTTGGAATGCAGCCTGTTTCAATCACTGTCTGTCTTGTATTGGCTTATAAATGTTAATGAACTACTAGTCCAGCAGTGCGTCATCCCTAATGAGACAAGTCTGGAGAACCTGGGTTTAAAGATTTCTAAGTGTTTGGTACCTTCACGTCCATGTTGAGGAGCCATGTGAACCTGCTCCTTCTAGCAGAGGTCGGTGAAGGCTGGATTATGATGCATGTGGGACCATCTTCAGCTCTGTGTGAACAGTAAAAACACACGTTATTCATGGACTAATATTAGAAACTGTTCACAGGTAACTACAGTCATCTACAGTGCCAACAGTCAACATTTTCAGTCATTCCAAAGGTGTTTATAGTCTTAATTCCACACGGCAAGTACTGAGTAAAGTTCTCAGGAACTAAATTATGAAACAACACTTAAATGGAAAAAGCTAAAGAGCTGCAAACACCCTCAACATCACCGTCAGTACAACTGCATCCATCATCCACAAGAGGAAACTTTATGAAACCACAAATCATAACCATACAGGAGCCACAGGTTGCCAGATCATCTCAAAGCATGTGCCATCTAGTCAATTCAGAACAAAAAGCAAAAATCGAGGTCCATAAAGAAACAGTTTGTCCAGGTTGGTGTGTATGACGTACCTGGGGAGGCACAGAGCCTTGACCTCAACCCCACTGAACATTTTTGACAGTAAATCAAAAGTCAGTTGCACACCAGGCCCTAAAGGCACTCCAAAATCCTGTGCAAATCCTTCCAAAAAGAGCGTAGACTGTTACAGCTGCAAAGATTTGAGGTGTCCACATACTTTCGGCCACATAGTGAACAGAAAACAGACCAATATTGTTTAAGTGAATTCATGAACATTTTTGTACCTTACAAATCCAGGGTGAGGTGGAAAAGCCTCCAGATGTGTAGCAGCTCCTCCCAGATAAATACAATCCTCCATCTTCAGAGAATGTCTAACACTCAGGAAGTCCCGCCGACCAATCAGGTTGCCCGTCGTCTCGGCCGAGACCTCGTGTGTTACCATGGTTTCCTTCCCTACTTGTTTCAGCACCTACAAATCATTGATGGTTAATTTGCTGTGGATGTTTAATGCAGTGTGCGTACTTCAGCACCACCTCCATATCATGATGCTACCACCAACACACTTCACTGTGGGGTTGTTCTTGGAATTATAAACACACACAACCATCATTTAATATATTGGAGAAAAAATATGCAACATGAACTGGCCTTGTGTGGAAAAAGTAATCCCCCCCCCACAAAAAATGTCTATACATGGCTCTGCCACATTTTGGGATGGTAACAACAGGGGTAAAAAACTTCAGTACTGCAGATCAGTCTTTTTACATCACAGTGGAGGAATTTTATTCCACTTAAATTCAGCAGAACTTTGATACATAAAGGTCCTACCACAAGATCTTAATAGGATCTTAAATTCTTAGAGATCTTTGAGTAGGTTTTGTTTGATTGGGACCCCAAACCTCTGAAGTAATTTACCTTTATATAACCAATGTTGGGATTCCACGTCTGCATCTCCTCCACCTTCACAAATAAAATATCGTATAATTCCTCAGGTGAAGCTTCAAGTTCTGCTTCCAACTTGAAAACCTTATGATTCCCATCGAGCACTTTACTGTAGATGATATCTCCAGTCTCCTGGAGCTCTGCTCTCCAGCCCTCAGGACTGTGAGTGATCTGTAGAGCTGTGTGTAGAGCTTCCTGTCCCTGCTGCTGGTAAAAGACGTCGGACTGTTCCACTCCATCACACCACACGTCCATACCGTCTTCATCTGTGTACCAAGAGATGTGAATCTTACAACTTATAAAGTACAACATCCATCCATCAGATCTACAGCTGTACAGCATCCATCCATCAGATCATCAGATCCACATCTGTACATCATCCATTCGTCAGATCATCAGATCCACATCTGTACAATATCCATCTATCAACCCATCCATCAGATCCACATCTGTACATCATCCATCCGTCAGATCATCAGATCCACATCTGTACATCATCCATCCGTCAGATCATCAGATCATCAGATCCACATCTGTACAATATCCATCTATCAACCCATCCATCAGATCCACATCTGTACAACATGTGTGTACCAAGAGATGCCAGTCTTACATCTTATAAAGTACAACATTGGTTCACCAGATCCACATCTGTACAGCATCCATCCAAGAGATTCACATCTGTACAACATCCATCCATCAGATCATCAGATCCACATCTGTACAACATCCATCCACCAGATCAACAGATCCACATCTGTACATCCATCAATCCATTCATCAGATCATCAGATCCACATCTGTACAACATCTCAAGACAGATACCATTTATCATCCATTCATCAGATCCACATCTGTACAACATCCATTCATCAGATCATCAGATCCACATCTGTACAACATCCATCCATTAGAACCACATCTGTACAACATCCATCCATTAGAACAACATCTGTACAACATCCATCCAGTATAACCACATCTGTACAACATTCATCAATCCATCCAGTATGGAAATGAGATTAGAGATGGACAGTTGTAAATGAACGTGTTATGTTGAAACTCACCCCGGCTGGTGTTCCTCCAGGGCCACGTCATATTCAACCTACAGCTTGGTGGAAATGTTTGCCCCGTTTTCTGCATGTGGGCAATTTCCTGGCCCAAAGCTGCCATGGTCATACGCTGCAGACCTGTAAAACAAACCCACAAATTACAAAGTACGTGCATTGAATTTCTGCTATCTTTTTATTTAATAGTTTCTGTTTAATCAGCCTATGAGTAAATGGAAGTGAGAACATCCTGACACAGAGCTGCTTCTGTACAAACGCTACTGGAGCGTAACATGTCATTAGATAGAATTTCATTTAATCTCATTGAAAAAACTACATCTGGACGTTTCAGTAAAACGAGTGCAAACATGAAGCCACAGGAATGCAGGACTGATTTCTAAAGAAAGGGATGTGGACACATTGAGATTTGGAGTCCATCAGGGTGCCCTATTGTTGGAAAACATTTACATTTGAAGCATTTAGTAGACACTTTTATCCAAAGCGACTTACAGTACTGTGACTAAAGACGATTTGAGCAATTGAGGGTTAAATTGGCCCAGCTGTGCCAACTTGCTGGTGGTGGGGCTTGAACTGGCAACCTTTTGATTACTAGTCCAGTACCCTACCACAATGCTGCAAAAAGCTAATTATGTTTTACTGTAGAGTCTCAAAACTGTTATTGCCAACAACAGCCTACAGTTAGCACTTATTATTTCAGGGCTGGTCTGAACCCAAGACCCGTCTATCAATAGTCCAGAGTCTTAATGACAGAACAGTCACCAACACTAGTCTATAGCGTCTAAGCTTGTGATTGGACAAATACAGAGGACTGAAAGAGGTACGCTGCTTAACACATGAGCTTAAAATCACCAAAATTCCACTTGTAGTAGTTTCCAGAAGCTCATGGTCACTATTTAAATTTAACAGCAGAAGAAATAAAACAAGTGCACAAAGCTCAAGACGTTCCTGTTCCTGAGTTAACAGAGTTTACATAACAATAGTCTAACTGCACTGTATAAATATTCTTAATTTAATAATCAGCTCAAGGTTCTAGTAATGAAATGATTTCTTGCACTACTTCGTGCATTATTCAATAATTCGGAATGATAGTAAACAGATGTAAGGTGACGTACCCGTCATGCTGCGTAGATGTTGATATGAAATGCCGCAGCACAGCTTGGTGACGGCCGACAGCATGATGCTGAGGGGTTGGGGGTGGGTGTCGGAGACACACCGCACGCTTTTATACGCCGACGCGAAGGACACCGGCACAGATAAGACATATTTCATCAAGGACGAAGTCAGAATGAAGAGAAATCTTACTATAATTCATGGATTTAAATGTTAGTGTGTGTTGTGAATAATGTGTGCATTTAAAAAAGTGCAAAAGCTTACAAATGTCAACTGATAATCAGTAAAAAGTGTGTGTTAGTGTTCCGCTATCTCTAGTTCTTAACCTTTACTGTAACCCTAACCTTAACCTTAACTCTTGAACTCTAGGTGTGGTCCTGGAACATTCTTAATTGTAGTGTAACCCTCGCTCTAAACTTAACCCTTGCTTAACCATAAGTGATACCATAGCTCTAAATGGAACCCTCACTTTAACCCTAACACTAGTGCTGAGTCAAGTGGATTTTAAAATGCACATTGTCTCAAAACAACACAGATTCCAGGTCCAAAACCCCTTGATAAGCAGCTGAGAGACTCAACGGGTTGTTTGTCTTTGTTAGGTGGCCTAGATGATAATTCGGATTAATTAGAATTAGATTTAACCAACATACTGTATATTAAATAAGGGGGTGCTACGTGGAGCCCTGCACTTGTAGCTCACGTCGAGGATGGTTTCCCTGTTACTGCAAAAACACTGTTAGCCCGGACTTTATATCTAATCAAACATTTTTAGTACAACTTACATAAATTATTTAAGTTTTTTTGCTCTACTAAAAAATGCAGAGTACAATGTACTCATTTGAGTACACATTTAAATGTGCTAAAAGATATAAGTTTACTAAACAAAAAAAACAACGTTTCTATCAGATTAACTTAAAAAAGTTAAGTTAAGGTAATTAAACAGAAAAACGCCCATCATTTACGTGTAAGTCCGCCTTTTTTCAGCTTGCTGTTGGTGAATCAGGCAAAAATGATTTTCTTGTGTGTGGGTAGCCATTTGTTTTAACTTTTGTAACCTGTTGTTGCAAATTACTTTTTACTTTTCATTTAAGGCTTTTTGCAAAAGTAAACTTGTCTTTTGTGAAGTGGAACCTTTGTTAAACTAAATGGACAAACATTTTCTTACTCATTATGCTATTTTTGAGTAGCATGTACACCAGTCAGATGGGACTTTTTCATCTTCCGTCCAATTTTGGTAAGTGTTGTACTTTACTTAACAATTTTGTTTAAAATAAATGATCTTAATGTTGACACTAAATAAATAATCAAACAGCGCTGCTTTATTTGCCGTGTTTAGGCTACATGCTAGCATGCTAGCCTTCATACGAAGCAAAGAGTGTGCTGGCTTGCTTTATTTTAATCCTGAAATGAATGGTATTAATGTTGATATTAATACTTCTGTTTCTTATTTCTTTGTTTTGTTTTAGAGAGCTGCAGCAAAACATTAAGAAATCAGCTTGCTGTGTGAAACTGAGTACAGGTTCATGGTTACTGTGAAGAGCTGTTTGTGTTTTATCAGAACTTTAGATACAGTCTGTACAGTTTTTAAGATGTTTTCTTGACATATTGTATTTTAAGTAAATACTTCTGAAGTGAAATGAAGAAAAATAACTTTATTATTCTGTCTGTTTTTCTATAAACATTTCTCATTGATATTTAAAACGTAATTAACATAAAAAGTAAGAAGAAATCAATAATTTTGTCCATTGAGCTCAAGATAATAAGTAGAAATATTGGGAAAAGCAGTTGGTATAACCAAAAAAATTAAGTTTAATCAACTTGCCTTTTAGGTGTAATAACTTAATGTTTTAAGTTATGCTAACTCAAGTTTTCATTATACATTACTTAACTTTTTTAAGGCAACCGGTTTCCTCAAATTTTTTAAGTAGATCTGAAGCTAGTTCCCAAAAAAAAAGATGAGAAAGGAATTAAAGCAGTCATGTTCACCTCAATGGCCACTGCCAGCCTATAATGGAATAGCAGGCAGGCTTGAAAATGTAATCCACGTACCCTGACAGTCTGTCTATACAGCAGGTATATAAGCAGTAACAGCAGGATCCACCAAAAGCTCAGACTTTGCAAGTAAAGATGGGTTTGTAATTCGAGTTTATTATCCGTCAGTCCAGTCGTCGGTCTGTTGGTGAGTTCTGGACATTGTGAGCGCAGTCACTGCAGATTCTCATTAAATCCAGCAGGAACGGCATTGTTGGCATGGCAGCCTCGAACCTACAGGCTACAACATCAGGTGGTCGTAAAGGTTCACATCAGAACCACCTCGCGGCTGTCGTGCAGTATTATTTAGTTACTGGTTTTATTTTGAACTCTTGTAAGCAGGACAAATGTGACACTGTTCTGTAAGAATACTGTCAACCATCTAAATTCAATGATCAAAAGTATTGGGACACTTCTCATTTTTAATTCATGTATTGAACGAGTGTAATGAATCAATTACATAAATGTAATTATATGCTTGTATAAGTTGCAGAAACAGTTTAAGTGAGTGTGTATACATGTGTGTGTGTGTGTGTGTGTGTGTGTGTGTGGGTGTGGGTGTGTGTGTGTGTATGTGTGTGTATGTGTGTGTATGTGTGTGTAATAGGTAAGTGTTGATGGCCATTGAAGAAAATAAAATGGTGAAGTGTGTCCACATTCATCCAGCTGTCAGAATAAAGACCTTCATCTCACCTCGCACCAACTACTGTCATGGTCACATACACACACACACACACACACACACTCCCACACACACACAGACAGATGGGTGAGTAATTATTTAGATTCATTATTGACTTTATATCGTTTTTCGTCCATCTGGAATGTTTTTTTTATTTGATTAACATACTGAACGTGTTTGAGCAGAAACTGATGAGTTTGAACTTAAAACACACTAGCAAGGAACGTCGTTTTGGGATTTTAAAGATTTCTGCAACTCTTCTTGGTCTGTGACTGAATGGGTCACTTCTTGACAACAAATCATAGAACTTCTTTCACTGGTTTATTTATTTCAATAACAAATTTTATTCCAATAATCATTTAAATCATTTAAATAATTTAAATCATTTAAAATTCCTATGTCACTTGCCCTGTCCCCATGCTGGCCAATGAGAGCTCATTGATCTTTGCAGCAGAAACTCGACCCACTGAACCCAACAGTTCTCGTTTAAACCCTGCAGGGTTGTAAATGTACATTATATGATCTTCAGTGTTTAAACACCTTACCTAATTATTCGGGAAATAAAAATCAGGGCTCCTGGAACAGGAACAGTGTTTCCCCCAAGTGGTTTCCACAGTTGAAAGCATACAATTAATAATATAACGGATTTTATACACCTGTTAGAACTGGATGTCCACATACCTTTGTCCACTTAGTGTTAAATGCTTCAAAATGACCTGACAGATTTATATTTTTATACAGCAAACAACAAAACAACAACCATCTGTTCTTTAATTCACATTATATACACTAAATGGCCAAAATGTGGCTGTTTGAGCTGTAGTGTAAATTGAACACCTGGCAACCCAATGTCCAACATAAAACCATGAGTGATGCATTTAAACATAAATATATTTTATTTTATAGGGGTTGGGGGGCATAAATCGAACTGAAATGATAAAGAGAAGGGGGTACGTCTCTATGGTTCTACTCCCTTGGATATAGTGGATCTATTGCTAAATATTCCATAATAGATCTGTAATAGTGCTAGTGTGCGTTATTTATTACAGTTAGCCACTGTGTTCAAGTCGCCTCGCCGTATCATCTGTATACTGATTATCGTCCTGTTCAACCCGCAGCACTTCAGCCTCTCCAATCCTCTCTGCAACACACACACACACACACACACACACAGCATAAACAATCAATGAGATCAATACGGATGTGCCTCATTTCACACGACAGGCTACCAACTAATCAAATCTAACTCACGTTTTCTCATTTATATTCCGAAGAAGTACGTAATATGTAAATAGACTTAACTCTTAATAAACTGTTATTATTAGCCTAAACCATAAATATTTAGACACATCTGAAAGAAATGACTTTTATTTAATTACAACCAACTACACATGTATTAATTTAGCTAGCAGCATCACCCTGGACCACGTTGGGTTCAGGTGATGGCAAATGCAAAATCAGGACATCTAAAAGCAAAGGTTCAGATTTTAGTCCCATTACTGTCAGTGATAGTTCTTGACACTGGGTGAAACCCAGCAAACACCTTTCTATTTTTTCTGTATTACTGGTATTTATTAGACGGAGACGTTTATTAATATTTTTCAGAATTGTTGTTCAATTGTTACCCTTTAACCTTAGGTTACGAGGGTCCCTCTCATAGACTCTCTCAAACAGGATTTATATCTGCTGCTCTTGTCCAGGGACGATTAGTGGTTCCATGAAGCTTCCACTTGTAGACGATGGAAGCAGTTGCCTTGACTGTTATGTTGAAGGTCTTTGCTGTGGCTCTGTAGATTTTTCCATTTGTAGCTTCATTGTTTTGTTCCTGAGAACTTTAGGAAGTTGCCTCAGCTTTAACATGGTCAATACTCGCTGTGTGGAATCTTCTCAACCAACCACAACATCTTTTATACGAAAGGTGGAGCAATTTTGCTTCAGAGTTTGTTAGGAACACCAGTAAGGAACACCATAGGATGTCCCACAAACTTTTGGTTAGGTGTCCACGTACTTTTGGTCATATAGTGTATGTATAAGAGACCTCTAAATCTTATGCATTTATGGGTCCAGGCCAATAATGATGAGAAAAATAAATGTGTGTTACCTGGTCTTTCTTTGATGGAGTCTGTAGCTGAACCCAAACTAGAGAAACACAGATAGGACCATCAGCGTTTGGACAGATCATACATCTCTGTGTGTGTGAGGATTGAATATTAATGTAAAAGTGTTACCTTCTTATTTTACGTTTGTGGCACGTCTGCAGTGGATCAGGTGGAGCTGTGATGGGAAACTGATGCTGCTGAATGAGGTTGGGAGAATCAGCCATGGCCTGCTGGAGCATCCCGAGCACCATTTCCTTCTCTGTCACAAACATACAGTTGCAATCAGAAATATTTACACACCCCCACCCAAATAAAAAAAGGATTTCAGCAGAGCTGGATGATTCTGCTTTAAATGACATTGAAATCAGCTGAATGATGCAACAAGGAAGAACCCCTACATAATATTGCTGATCTTAAAACCTACCACTAGTCTATAGGACCTAAAGTTGGGTTACAACATGATAAAACCATTGGGACCTAATAACCAGCTTTCTACACCAGCGTTTCCCAACCTTTTTTGCACCACAGACCAGTTTCATATAAGATATAATTTCACGGACCGGCGGGGCGGGAGGATTTAATAATATTGCTCACAAATGATGTAAAATGAGCTTTTTTTGCTGCAACGAGATGCTGCTTCCACCTACGACTGACAATAAGACAATAACACCCGAAATAGAAGCAGTGAAAACTGCTTTTCTAGCGATCTCTAATTATTCATTCTTTCTGTGCGGCCCAGTAATAAATAGTCTGTAGAATGGTACCGGTACCAGTCCGGTCCGCGGCCAGGTGGTTGGGGACCACTGTTCTACAAGGTGTGTTGCAATCATACTAAAAACTAAGGAGCTGCTCACAGGGCATCATTTCATTCCTAAAACATTAGAGACACTATAGAGACACCACTGGAAGTATTGTCCAAGAATTCATCCAGTGGTTTTAGCAAAAAAAAACCCAGACGACCTGAACATGGCTGGGACAAATGTGTCAGTGGCGGCCATAAGAAGATTGCTTAACAAACAGCTTGCAAGCCACTCTTAGCCAAGAAGCACTAGAAGAGTGGACTGGAATACACCAGAAGGAATTCAGACAGGGTTGCAGAGTTCTGGAACACAGTTCCATGGAGTGATAAACTAAAATACTGTTTGGCCACATGGATCAGTGGTTTATCTGGAGCAAAAAGGTGAGACTTATGACCAGAGAAATACGATGCCCATGGTCAAGCATGGATGTGGGGATGTTTTTCCTGAATGTGTGACTGGCATCATGGATATACAGAAACACCACCAGCATTTTGAGGAGGATTGCTCTGCCTTTCTGCGGTGAAATCGAACCTTGGTGATTACTGGACTTTCCAGAGGGTCGAACGTTAACTTTCCTCCCTTTTTAGCACCCTGACGTCCTGGTGTGCTGTAATATTCCTGGTTTCTGTTTTCAGCGCTTGTTCTTTGTGTGAATTAATTGCAGGTTTTGACTCTGTCTTCTTTCTTGGACTGACAGGAGAGATTTGCTTCTTTTTTGCCCGACAGGCTGTAATCAGACCCCGATATGGATTATTGGATTACAGGGCTCTTTACCTCCTGCTGCCTTCCTTATTCTTGTATGTTCTGGTTTTAACATTTTAAAGACTTACAGTTTTATAGTTGTCTTATTTCATTCACCCACTCACTCACTCAAACCTCTGAGAAAATTATAGCAGCCAATCTACCTACTGGCACCTACAACAAGAACATTTAGACCTCCTACGGATAGTGACCAGAGGTGAATGGTGCAACCTCTACAATGCTGCAGCATCTACACTAGCAGTTACGCCACCATCACTAGTTTCTAGGGACCTGAGACCTGAGGCTACTTCACTGCCTCTAGATCTGTGATGCCCTGCAATAAACTGGAACAACAACCCTGATCAGGATGGAGCAAAGAGTGAAAATGGATGAATAAATCATTTGCACCTCGATCTCCCGCAAGAAGAAGCCACTGCTGCACCAGAGAGAGAGAATCCGTCTGCAGGATCTGACACAACAGTTCCAACACCTAAAAAAAAGAGAGAGAGAAATAAACTGTAAATAAAAATATTATTAGGTTTTAATCAATATAATAATGACGGTAATAAACAATAAATAAATAAATAAAAAACTAAAAGAAATAATAATAATAATAATAAGTATTTAAAAATAACAATAAATAGTCACAATAATAATAATTAATAATATTTTAATATCTAAATAATAATAATATAATAATATAATATAATAAAATAATATAATAATAATAATAGTATTAACAAGTAATGTTTATAACAATAATAAACAGTAATAATAATAATATTTAAGATACTACTACTAATAATAATAATAAAACAATAATAACTAATTATTAGAATTAAAAATGACCTTTATTATAATGAAATTATTATTTAAAATAATAACATCATTACAATATAATCATAATAATAAATAGTAATAATAGGTGGATAGGTACAGGTAAATGAAGCACAGGTAAAGGTGTGTACAGGAGGATAAAGGTGAAGAATGAAGGTGAAGGTTTGTTGTTACCCTGAGCTCCTGACCACCAAGGCTGTAGGATCCTGGATGTACCAGTGAAGCTGGTCTGTATGTTCCCGGGCGTGTGAGTGATGTTTGAGCATCCCGGCGCTTTGATCTCCAGGATGATGGAGGAATGATGCGACCGGTTTCAGACGAGTACTGCGTCTTCCTGCGTGGTGGTTCTTCCTCTCGAATAACCTACACAGCACACTTTTTAAACTCTAGTACAGGTAAAAGTTAACATTTACTCCTAAAGTTAACCTTTTTATGTTCAGCATACTACAGGTGGCACAGCCTAACTAGCCTACCACTCAAGCTCTCGAGTTTGAATCTCAGCGGTGCCATTGTACTAGCCAGACATCTGACAGGCACAGCTGGACGTCCTGAGGGGAGGAGGGTCAGTGGGGTTTCTCATTGCAACTGCAGAAATACAGACTGGGCAGGTCGAGGCATCTGCACGAGTGATGGATGAATCACGGAGAGCATAGCATCACTGTACATACGCATTACGGCTCTCTGTGAGACTCCATCACTGACAGGTGATTAAAGAAGCATCTGGCCACTGCACACACGTCACTCCCCTCGGTCAGCTTGGGGGTGGTGCACGCTCATCCTTTTACGCTGGAAATGTTGTCCATGCATTTAAAGTGGAACGTGATCTGTTGCACCATGAATGACTGAATCAAGCTCAGCAGGAAGCTTCTGGATGCTCATCTGCTTCAAAACGTTCTAAACAGTGAAACCCAGCCAGTGTCCTCTGTGCAGTTAATTTTGAAAGGGAAAATCACAGTTATTTTACATGCAGCAAAATGACCAATGAAGGACAGCATCGCTGCACTGACCTCTAAAGAGACGGTCCTTCACTTTACAACACAGAAGATACAAAATAGAGGGACTTTTCTGAGCCAATGTCAGACCAGAGCAGGAATTATTATGCCTCAAAAGCCGGCTTAAGTAAAGGTTCAAATGCACATGGATCAACGTCCACAGAGTTTTGGCCTTGTAGTGTAATTACACTGGTTTTCATCAGTCCAGCGGCGTGTTTCACACGTTCGTACCTCTTCTTTCCTTTTACTTTGACCTGCAGCCTGGAGACTGACTTTGGTTGCCAGATCCTTCAGTTCCTCTCTCCATGCTTCTGATACCAGAGCTGTGGGCGAGAGGAGTAAAAATAATTAAACACACTTATTTTATTTATTTTTAAACATCTTTATAATTCAGAAAACTTGAATTAATTAAAGTACATTTTAGGTTTATTTTTATCATTAAAAAAACAAAATGTGTTTACAAATAGGGTTTTTGTACCTAATTAATTTAATGAAATTTTTCCATCCAGCTGTTCGCTTTAAGATTCACTGCTGCAGAATGTCATTATCTGTTATAATAAATACACCATATGACCAAGAGACATCCCATTCCAAAACCATGGGCATTAATAAAAGTGTGCCCTCTTTGCAAGCTAAACTTGAAGTGTTTCTAAGGGAATTTGTGCCCATTCAGTTGAAAGAGCACTTGAACGGTCTGGGAATTGCATCAGATGTTCCAATTCATCCTGAAAATTCCTAGTAAAGTTGAGGTCATGGTTCTGTTCAGGCCACTGGAGTTACTCCACCCTAAATTTATGTAATCATGTTGTTATGAACCCTGCTGAAACAAAACAAGCCTTCCCCAAACATCTTCTCATTTTGATATAATTGATTTTATACTCCTGTAAGTAACGGGTGTGGGAGAATCACATGAACTCAATCATGGCCTGGATGGTACAGTAGGTGTGTGTGTTCTCACCTGATTCCTGTTTGGCACCCTCGGCTCGGTAGGTCAGTTGATACGGGAGAGGTGGCATGGTCTGCTTGGTACTGGATGACATTTGACTCCTGATGAGCGGATGCGGGTAGAGAGGCGTGTTGTTGTACCAGTCATCATTCACGATACACACCGGGCTCCCGTTCAAACCTGCAACCCATGTTTACAGCCACATGGGTTTACAGTGCCAACCTATCACTAAAAAACCTTTTCATCTCACCATGAGGAGTCCCACTGTAAGATCTAAAGAGCTCGGCTCGGAAACACACGCATCAACACTCAACACATACACTGCACAGCATGGGAATATACTGTATTATCTCTCTCTCTACACACACACACACAGACACACACACTGCATCCGCTGTCAGAACCACATCACGGTGGTTAACATGCTAATGAAAGGGAACAAGCGTGATTAGGAAACTTGTGCAGGTATTTCACTGAAGACAGCTCAAAGGAGAGTAGAGGTCATCGTTACAAAAAAGCCGGGACGGGTGAAATGAAGTGAAGAACGTTTGAAGAATGTTCAATAACAACTGCAACAGGTAAACGGTGAGAAGCTAACAGAATAGCTCTAATGATTGGTATAAAATGAGCATAAATAAAAAGGTTTAGTTATTTTCCAGCTAGGATTGGTCAAAAGTTGGAAAGGACAATGCTTTTAACACATAATTTCAGGGAAGCTTTTGCCATGCAGTGTAGGTAAACCCAAAAACAACCATGTAAGAGCTGAATTTGCCAAATCCGTCTATTAAGCTTCCTGCTGTGTTTTTATGTACTCGGATAGATCGATCAACCTCCAGAGTTCAACCAATCAAACTCTAATCTCACCATAATCCCACTGTAGTCTCCTAATCTTTACTGAGATGAAAAGTGCTTCATTAATTCAACACATATACACACGATCACAAACTCATTACATGGCACCGCTGTACCGTCCTCAGGGTGAGAAAAGAACAACAACCAAACAGGGGGATTGTTTTCATCCGTGCTTCCAGATGTGCACCACAAATATAAACTAATGCTCGTACACAAATCAAGACACGGTTTCATGAGCTTGGTGTAGAGCAGGGACGTCCAAACTACGACCTGCGGGCCATATGCCCAGGCCCAGGCCATTCCCAAGATTTTAGATAAATGTGGCGGCTCTAAAGAAACAAAAACTTGTTCAGAGGGAAGTGGGTATGTTTAATTTAAAGAAGTATAATAATTATCCCATTAGGATTATAAACTGGTGAGTAAAATCGGCAAAATCTTAGTTTACACGAAGATAGATGGACGATAGATCATCAGTCACTCAAATAAAGTAATCAGGAGCTTTGTTATATTTTTAATTGTTTTATTACAAAAGAGGGGGCGGCACGGTGGCTCGGTGGGTAGCACTGTCGCCTCACAGCAAGAAGGTCCTGGGTTCGATCCCCAGGTGGGGCGGTCCGGGTCCTTTCTGTGTGGAGTTTGCATGTTCTCCCCGTGTCTGTGTGGGTTTCCTCCTGGAGCTCCGGTTTCTTCCCACAGTCCAGCAATATGCAGTCAGGTTAATTGGAGACACTGAATTGTCCTATATGGGGGTGTGTGTGTGTGTGTGTGTGTGTGTGTGTGTGTGTATGTGTGTCTGCCCTGCGATGGACTGGCGTCCCATCCAGGGTGTTACTGTGTGTCTTGTGCCCATTGAAAAGCTGGGCCTAATTGGATAAGCAGATAAGAAAATTAATGAATGAATGAATTACAAAAGAGTCTGTGGCCCATGTTGAATATTTTTTAACTTCATCTGGCCCCCAACAAGAAAAGTTTGCACACCCCTGGTGTACAAGAACTTCTCAGAGCCCTACTGAACTCCTTTGGAATGAAGTGGAACTTCAACTAGAACTTCTCATCAAACATCAGTGCTTGACTTTGCAAATGCGTTTTTTGACTGAATGGGCACAAATTTGGTCTGGCAGGTAGAGGAGGTGCAGTTCGACAGAAAGTGAAGTTCTCTTTGAACCACACTTCAAAGCAGCTCTTACGCCTCATTAAACGTCACTCGCTAGACCTGGGGGCAACGTTTTAAAATCATATCTGGGAATCAGGTGAGATTCAGTACACTAGAACACAATAACATATGCACACTGATGTTGTATTTCTGAGTGTGTCTAAATAAGCTCAGATGTTTTTCATTAAATCAGATTTAGACTAGAATAATGCTTCATACGTGAAAAATAACACCTAGCAACATCCAAGTGCGCCCGTCTCTTTAAATCCCTCAGTCAATCTTGAGGGATCTAAAAACAATCCCTCCTCACATGTTTCATTTCTCCCCTGCTGGATGTTTAATATTTCACACCAGGTCTGTTGTAACTGTAAGAAGGAAGGGTTACACATTTCCGACGATGCTTCGGATGAGAGAACAGGGAGCAGACGGTGGATTTGGAACCCAGCCCAGACATGAACTGAAGGACACACAGCATTTCACACCCACTGTAATTGCTCTTATTTTTCTCAGCTTCAAACCTCAGGAACATGAATATGATTCTCATTCTCTTCTGACCAGGCACACTGTTTTATTACCCCACCACACCTCCACCTCCTGCCCAGGGGGTTCTTTATTCTTTATTCTAGTCAACTGCTGAGCAGAAGTTCATATTTCACAAAACGTTAGCTAGCACTGCAGTTCTGCTCTACAAACAGATCAACAAATCAATAAAGTATCTGTACTTTTAATTGAAGAGGATTGGGCCAGGTATATTTTATCAAAAGTACAGCATTTAGCAGATGATTAAGCCCAAAATGATTACCAGTTATGACCTATTAGCAATTAAGGACTTGTTCAGTGGCCCAACACTGGCAACTTGGCAGTGATGTGGCTTGAACCAGAAACCTTCTGATTATTAGTCCAGGACCTTAACCACTAGGATACCACTGCGCTGTTCATCTTTTATCAGTATTTCAAAGCTTTTCTATCTGACTTTACCACATAAATTGGTCATAACAAACATTTCAAAGTCCTCAACTGCAACAAGACTGAGTTTTAATGTTTGGTCTAGTGTTTGTTTATAGAGAACAAGGACGGTCTTGTATGAGACAAGACAATTTTGACCCAGAAACATCTCATCCCATCTAATACAAGAGCAACAACACAAAATTATTTAAAAAAAAATTCCATTAAAATGTAAAAATGTGAATGTAGAGGGCAGGTAGATGAGGGTGCACTATTATCCAATACTGAAACAGGTCTCACCTGATATGTGTCGGACTCGGTGAGGGTGCGGGTTATGTCTGGAGAAGAACGAGTGATGGCTGAGGTTCCCAAATCGAGCGTTGCTGCTGGTGCTCACCCTGGTGCTTACTCGGCTCAGATCGGCTAGGAAGTGCGCTGGACTTTTAATCTTCACAGCCTCCTGATGTTCATGCTCTCGGCCCTCATACACCTCCATGATCTGACAGTGCAAACACACACACACACACACACACGGGCGTCCAGCATAAAAACTGTGCCAAGTCTGATGGACACTGTGCCAAACCCTGAATCCGGGTGCAGCCACAAAAACAGCAGTAAAAGCACAACATCTATATTACCCTGTAATAAGTAAGTACAAGCTCGACTAAATAGTCTGGTTGCAGCAGCTTTATCAACACTGACTGGAACTAAACACTTTCTATAATCTGATCTGAATTTCTTATTGTGAAGGAAATCTAATTACTTATAACTTTAATAATTTATAACTTTTTTCAGTTATTTTACAAAGACGAGGGTTTTTTAAGGGGGGACGTTGCATGTTAAATCTTACTCTTCAATCAACAATACATTTAAAGGTTAAAATGGTAAAATGAGAAATGTGAAAGTATAAACGTTTTAATGTTTGTGTGTCCAATAAATACAAAATATTAAATTGATTAAATCTAGAATTTTCTTGTGCCGAAAAGTTGGGACATTTTGTAAAATGCAGTAAAAAGAAGAATCTGTGATTTGTCAATTCTCTTGAATCTTTATTTAACTGATAAAAGTAGACAGACAAGATTTCCAATGTTGATGTCTTCATTGTATGTTGATCACTGTGTTCCATCAGCTTTCCTATTAATGAGAATTTAATGATTTGGGAACTGAGGACACTAATTGTTGCAGTTTTGCAAGTTGATGTTTTCTCCATTCTTGCTTGATACGAGACTTCAACTGCTCAACAGTCTGATTCTCCTGTTCATGATGCACCATACATTTTCAATAGGAGCTATTTTACAAAATGTCCCAACTTTTCCAGAAATGTGGTTTGTATGCGGCCAGTGATGGCTCAGTGGTTAAGGTACTGGACTAGTAAACAGAAGGTTGCCGGTTCAAGCCCCGCCACCACCAAGTTGCCACTGTTGGGTCCCTGAGCAAGGCCCTTAACCCTCAATTGCTCATTGTGTAAGTCGCTTTGGATAAAAGCGTCTGCTAAATGCTGAAAATGTAAAATGTATGCAGTGAGCATTACATATCTTATATAAACAGCTACTGAATGTATTCAATCAGAAGAATTGAGTTTACAGATGTGTGCTGTGTGAACGTAAATGTCCTTACTATTAAACACTTATTAAAATAAATAAATAAGTTTATAATCAGCTCACCTTGAATCTTTCTTGTCTCTCTTGTTCCCCTCTTAGTGTTTGTTGTGTGAGATTCACACTAATCCCTTCACTTCATTGTGTTCTGTGTTACCAGGAAACGCTCACTTAACATAATCACAACCCTGTGTTCGAACACCCACAGTAACCTACACACCCACAGTAACCTACACACCCACAGTAACACCCACAGTAACACCCACAGTAACATACACACACACACACACACACACACACACACAGCAGCCAATCCACCTTCAGGCAGAAATGTGTGCAAACCATTTTAATACATGTAGTCGGTTGGTAATATATTGTGTTAAATCTCTGCTGGTTAGTTAACTATAGTTAATCATAGTTAGTTGGGTCAAGTGTGTATCAATATATGTGTAACAAATTGCCAAGGGTACAATCAGACTATTTAACAGCTACATCCATAAACCATTAATTTACTGCAGTAAACATATTGGAAAATTCAACATAAAAACCACAATAACCTATTTGACTGGCCAGCACAGAGCTCTGACGTCAAACCCCACTTTTGAGATTAACTGGAAGACAGACTGCAAGTCAATGAGCCTTAATCAATGTCTGACCTTTTTTTTGATTGGAGGTGTACAGAATACCTGCAGTCACGCTGCAGATTCTTGCAATCTTTATAATAATACGCATCGATTTAGATGAGACTGTTGTCCACAAGATTTGGCCATGTTGTGTGTTTTATATATAAATGTATTTTAGGGCATCATATAGATTAAATACATCAAAAAGATCAGATGAGTGCAAAGGGGAGCATGCAGAAATGCACAAATGCGCGCTCTGGCTGATGAGGGTCGGGAGCGCGCAGCCAGAGTGAAGGAGTAGAGTACATGTAATTAATAAACGCGCGTTCCAGCTAACAGAGGAGCGTCGGGAGCGCGCAGGCAGGTATAGGTACGCGCAGCAGGAGCGGAGTGGAGAGACCTGAGCTGTAGTGTACAGATGTGGGCTGAGGAGAAATATTAATAACAATATTAATAAGAAGGAAAAGTATTTCAGTTCAGTAGATGAGAGATTTCTCTCTTTAATTGAGCAGAAATCTGAATTTAATCGAATATTTAAAGGAAATGACAGGAATACCGGCGAGAGTGATAAATGAGGATGTAACGGCAGCGGTTCTTAGTTTCTTGTATTGACTCGCGCAGCCCTGCGCGAGACTTTAATTTAAATTTGAAAAATAACGGCTGAGCGGTCTAACGGTCACCAACGGTCAGCCTGACTTGCTTTATTACAGGTAAGCTGTTTGTGTCCTATTTTAATGTTTATTTAAATGTTTATCACAATTAAATGTTTTATTAGTAGCTAAAATGTACTTTAATTTGCAATTTAATACATCTATTTAATTTTAAAACTGTTCAAACATGTAAAAATATTAGAAATACTACAGATAAGTGTAAGGTAAGCGTGTTTTATTTATTTAAAAGCATAAAAATATGTTTGAAAAATAAAATGACAAGGGAAATTAATAAAAATTAAAAAAATCAGTTTGTAGGTACTTTCATTGCACTCTTAATGCTGGTCCCAAGCCTGGACAAAATCAGGAGGGTTGTGTGAGGAAAGGCATCCACTGTGGCAACCCCTAAACACGGGAGCAGCCAACATCATAGTATACATTGGAGGGTACATAATACTCCCCAATATTCAGACTTGCTTAAAATATCCCCCAATATACTAATGTAAAAATTAAAAATAAACATATTTTGCTCTCTAGCTTTGGTAATGTAGGATACATCAGCTTTCCCAACAGTTGTTTATGTGGCAGGAATGTTTTGGAACCACAAATAGTCAGTAGAAGTGCACATTTTACAACATGCTCCAGACTAATCATAAGAAAGGTAGGAGGAAAAAACTGCCTTTGCATCATAAGAGTTTCAGTGTGACCTGAAAGTAGTTGGAACAACAGTTACACAGAATAAGAAAGAACAAAAAGGAACTGGACCAATGATGTTATTGTGTCTGTATCAACAAGGGAAATAATTTGATCTTTAGAATGAGTGTGGCAGCATAAACTACAAACATTTATAAAAGCTGGGAAAGGACGTGAAATGTTAAATGTTATGAAATGGAATTTTAGGCACACAATAGAGTTAAAAAAGTATTTTGTAATTATTATTAAAGGAAGTGAGATGACGTCTACAGAAATGGAGACAATGAAGATCACACCGGAAGTCCTCCAAGAGCTGCTCCAGTACTACAACCTAACCCGTCAGGAGTTCATCCACACATACAACATCCAGCCCCTGGTGTACGTACCTGAGCTGCCCACTGGTGCCAAGGCCACATTTGTGCTTATTTACACTCTGATCTTTGTGTTGGCGCTGATGGGTAACAGCCTGGTGGTGTGTGTTGTGGTAAGGAAAGGAAAAACACAGAGTGCCACCAGCATCTTCATCTGTTCTCTGGCCATCAGTGACCTGCTCATCACCTTTTTCTGTATACCCTTTACCCTCCTGCAGAACATCTCAGCTCAGTGGTTTGGAGGTAAGCACCTTACTCTACATTTACAGACCAAATTATGAATCCAATAGCTCTTTCTATTATATTCTCTTATATACTCATTTTGCATTCCATTCTCAGACTTGACCGCATGAGCTGTCATCATGTTCAAGTGACATTTGTGCCACAGAGATGAAGTCTGTCCCATCTGGAGGGCTGAATGATGAAAGCTGTTTAAGTCCCTATTTTGGACACATTTGAAGAAACATGTGCAGCACATTTAATTGCTAACCTTCTCTATTTTAGGACACAACAAATGGAAGCAGAGATGGGATTTGAGGACTAAAACATGAAGGGCAGTCCCCTTTTTGCCAAATGAGGCATATTCGCTCAATTTAAAGCACTGTCACATACATGCACAGCTGTATGATTAATTATTGAGGATAACATCTGCACAATCACATTGTAGTACACTGAAACACCACAAATCAGAATGTTAAGGGACAAGAAATGTGCAGATTCTCAAAATCAAACAGTCCGTTGGTTATTTACACCAGGCAGCCTTGTATAATTATGTACATCCTACATGATCGGACAGATTGAGCTGCGTCCACACATCACTAATGATAGAGATTATACCTTTTATTGCACCAAAATGTACTTTCATGCAAAAGTTTGTACACCCCCTGATTTTTGTAAGTGAAAACATACACAACGTATACGTACAACACGTGAACAAACATGTTCGTAATGGAACAGCTCTGAAGTAGATTCAAGTTGAACGATTGTTATAAATGCTCGTAACAATGGAAGTAACCATGTGTGGTTCTTCGCTTCAATTCAGAATTCCTCTCATGTTCTTCACACCACAGATTTAGCCTCATTTTTTTTCGCGTGCTTCTTCAGATGTGTCTTTCATCAAAAGATCACTTCTGGCAGTCAGACTAGCGCATGCCTGATCTTTATATTCATTCATTTATTCATTTCCTCCAGTACACTATGACTGATTTCCTCACCAAAGTCCTTCCTTTCACTCTAATAACATCATTAAAGTGCTGAGAGCTCTGAGTAAGTGCTCATAATACAGCTACTCATATTTATGCTGGAAATAAGTAAAAAAAAACAACTCTTTGCTTACTTTCACATAATGCACTGAATGAAAGTACATGTTGTTTACTGCAACACCTCCAGCCGTTTTCTAAAATGTCTTCAAGTTGTCCTGGTTGGTTGAAGTGTGACAGCTCTTTAGTTTTCCAATTTTGTTTCCCAAGAGCATATGCAGAACCAAAACAAAACCCTCTGTTTTTCCTTTGTCTCTAAAAAAAAAACCTCCCATGAGCTGTTCAAGCTACACGGCACAACTTCATGACTCCATGACTGATATCTCATTATTTTAACCATTTTGGAAAGTACTCTATTGGTGTAGCCTTAATTTGGAGACAGGAGGAAAACTGGTGTCTGAACCACTAACACTAGCAGCCATTAAAATGACGAGAAAAAGCAGATTGCTGTTACTCTTCCACAAATAATGTACTGTGAATCAATACAGTAAGTACAGGGGCAAAGAGGAGCTTTTAATGGCATTGCCTCTACTAAAAAAAGCAATTTTACAAGAAAACCAAACACCATTGTTAGTCAGTTAACTGTCAGCCAATGACAAAAACAACCTTGTTACCCCAATTTCAGGAAAAGTCACGACATTTGTGCTGTAGAATGAAATAACTATTATTGTATTATGTTTGTATTGTATTGTTAGAATTTAAGCTGCTTATCTGCTGACGTCAGGCTATTTTCAAAGCCGCCTGGTTTTAAATTATTTTTATAATGACACATGAACAACCACACAGAATTAGAAATAAGCAAGCCGTTTTTGGAAGGCAGAACTTACTCACGTGATCCAGAGATTAAATGGCTTCTGTCTGGTTTATAGATGGTTTGGTGTATAGCTTTTTTTTTCCTCCTTGTAGGCGTGTTGGTTTGTAAAACAGTTCCATTCGTCCAGACCACAGCGATTGTGACTGGAATCCTCACCATGACGTGCATTGCAGTGGAGAGATACCAGGGCATCGTTCATCCGCTCAAAATGAAGAGACAGTACACACCCAAACGTGCCTACAGGATGCTGGGTGAGGAACAATCTACACAAAAGTCTGAACCAGACTTCTAGTTTCAACAAAAACTGCTAGTTTCATCACGTACCAACCTGGTTAAGAACCGCTGCTCTAACATACTTCAAAGTTAAAAGATGTTCATGTCCAAGGTGGAATTCGTAGTTCACCTGCAGTATTTAGATAACATAATACTTATAATGTATATCATATATAAACATAATAATTAATTATGTTTATGTATTTGTACAAGTAATTGGCAGAGTCTTTGTTGTTCAGAAATGGCTCAGGTCCCCGTCGAGCTCGCTGAGGCCTGTGTGACCAGTAGACGTGTGAAACTGAGAGGCTGTAATTGATCTCAGTGTGTGTTTCAGGCCTGGTGTGGTTGGTGTCTGTGATGGTGGGGTCACCCATGCTGTTTGTCCAGCAATTAGAGGTGAGTTATGCATGACATTTCTGGACTTAAGTTCCACATCAGTATATTAAAAAACAACAGTGCATGTAGACTGGTGCAGAATGGCACTACGCTCGTTAATGAGAGGAAGATACATTCGCAACATACTCATAAAAACTTCCTTTATAATGAGCTAGATCAGACTGGCCAACACCAACTCCCCACTGTCTCATTAGTTCTGATCCTTTTGATTAGTGACCGTTTTCATCATCTACATGCATTCATAACCATCAGCGCATCTCTAAAGAGTACATTGTGCTTCCTTTTTTCATTTCATTTTCATGTTTTAACACTGATAGCAGAAAGTAACAATGCATTTAAAGCTGCTGGGTAATGACGACACTTTGAATGATATACCCTAAAGAGTCAGAACATTAAAGCACCTACAGTGGGAATATAGGCACTAGAAATAGACATTGGAGCAATGGAAGAATGTTGACTGACCCAACTAATTCTGTTTTCTCAAAGACAGTATCAGGAATTGATACCATCTTTGGTCACAAACATGGTCACAGTGGGGTTGGTTTCTCCTCTTCCATATTTTAACTCAGTGGTGTACACGAATCCTGCATGATAAACCATTAAACTGCTCAAATGTTGATTCATCTGTCCATAAAATCTTCTTCCAATTGTCAGTCGTCCACTGGCGGTGCTGCACAGCCCGGGCGGGCCTCCTTTTCTCATCTTGACTTAGCGATGGCTTTCTTGCTGCCACTAGACCTGTCAAACCTGCAGCTTGACGTCTTCTCTTCACAGGTGAATCTGAGATTTGCTGCAACCAGTGTTGAGCTGTGCTTGAAGTTGTTGTTCCGTGAGCCGCCGGTCACACAAGCTGTTGAATCTTAGCATCACTTCTTATGATGCACTTGTAGATTTGGTTCTACCAGAATTTGTCCTATGGGAGTTTCCTCTATTTTCCTAAACCTTATGATCGTTGAGGAAATTGTACTCACTAACACCTTGGAGATATTCATATTTTCTCTAAAGGGAAGACCTTTATGTTTAGGAGGTTCTATTGATATTTTTCTCACATATAAAATAAGAACATATTTGATCCTCCAGTGCAATATTTTTCCAGACCTCCTGAAGGGTTGGAAGTTATTAATAATGTGCATCTGACCTTTTTTATTATTTAGTTTTTCGACTGCTGGCAGTTTACTGCATTCCTTTGTATATTTGTATATTTTGAAGTTATTTACTGTACTTAAACTGCTTAAATATCATCAATCATAGAAGTCATAATATCAAATTAAAGTCATGATCTAATATTTGTGCTAGATAGCGTATATACAAAACATCTGTATCAATTAATTTATTTAAAATATGAATAAATACATATTTGCCTTAAAATTGATAAACTGTGTCTGATCTACAGAACTCTGACACAGTGAACTGATGCTGGTTCAGGATACAGTTCTTTTTATAAACATAAGAAAACCTCTTGAGTAACACTATGTTCTTTATGGAGACCCGAGCTGTAGGCTGTGGTGGATGAGAAGAGAATTTGTTTATATTGATGATTGATTTAAAAAAAAACAAAAACGTTTCTGTGTTTTCCCTTCATGGTTTTTAGTCTCTAACTGGAACTACATCTCATTATTTTTAATCATTTTAATTAAGCAGTATCATGCAGGGTCCAAAGTTCAGTTATAATGACTATGAGTAGTTCATTTAACAACTTACATTAGAACTTTTGTTTTTTTTGTTCATTATCTCCTATTTTAGTCCTATTTTCAATTCCTAATACCATCTTTGAGAAAACAGAATTAGTTGGGCCAGTCAACATTCTTCCATTGCTCCAATGTCCACTTCTAATGCCTATATTCACATTGTAGGTGCTTTAATGTTTTGACTGATCAGGGGATATCATTTAAAGTGTAGTAATTACCCAGCCGCTTTGAATGCATTGTTACTTTCTGCCATCATGAGCTTTGCTTTTATGAAAGACCTTTAATCTAAGCTGAAAAGACCACATCAGACTGAGAGTTTGAGTGTGATCAATGTAAAACCTCACTGGAGCAGTGTTTAACGACTACGTGATGTATGTCAGCAGGGCTCTTTAGCGAAGTGTCTTTGTGTCCCTCAGGTGAAGTACGATTTCCTCTATGAGAACCATCACGTGTGCTGTCAGGAGTCGTGGAGCTCGGTGCTGCAGCGCAGGATCTACACTACCTTCATCATGGTGGCTCTGTTCGTCCTGCCCCTGGCCGCCATGCTTTTCCTGTACACTCGCATCAGCATCGAGCTGTGGATCCGCAAACGGGTAGGAGACACCTCAGTCCTCGACACAATCAACCACACTGAGGTCAACAAGATCTGCAGGTACCATTCACACCTTTGATCATGTGCAGTTCTGATTATTGCCAGCAGAAAGAATACTTAATACTCATTACACATACAACAAAGGGAAATTCAACCCCTTATTTTCCCTTATCAAATATGCTTTCAGTGCATATCATTTATTTACATCATGCCTTTTAACTTTGTGCTTATAAATGTGAAATATAATTGATAGAGGACAAAAATTTGAAGCAATAGGGGAGGCAGCAGCGACAAGAGAGAGAGAGAGAGAGAGAGAGAGAGAGAGATAAGCTCCAATCAGCCATGACTGAATTAGGTGCAAAAAGCTGAAAAACCCAATAAAGAATTGATTGCTGGTGTAGTAACGATCGACAGCCTCAGGCTTGTTAGAGGCACAGTGTGCTTAGTCACTTGTTCTATACACTTAAACAACCATTAGCACATAAAACTGAACAACTTTGCATTGTGAGGTTCTTTATTATTCTTGTTGTTGTGAGAACTCACCCGTGTTGAACATCAGCTCTGATCTGTTGCTAATTAGTAATAACAACAGATACAGCGATTCGTTTTCTTAATTCACTCGTGTCTAAGCTTTTTAAGCCAAGTTAGATAATGAACACTCAGTATTCTATACAATACATTTCCTAAAGTATGTGGACTCCCAAACAATCATTGTCCTGACCTTAACACCAATTAAAGATCTTTGGGATGAACGTTAGTGCCTGATATTGGAAAGGGTTGTTTAACTAGCTCATGGTCAGGTGTCCACATACGTTTGGCCAAATAGTGTTTTATTACCTCAGCATGCTTTAGTTATTTCTGGTAATAAGTGGTGATAGAGTTAAGTTCAGAGAGTTCATGCCACTGTGTTTTGCCCTCCACTAAAGGAAGAAAAAGCGTGCAGTGAAGATGATGATCACCATCGTCTTACTGTTCACCATCTGCTGGGCACCGTTCCACACCATCCACATGCTCTTCGAGTACAGTGAGTATTGAGGATTGCGTAAAAGAGGTGGGATAGGATGAAACAAACATCCCTCCTCAACCACGCACAGTCTTAGCCTGTACAAAGAAGCACTCTACTCTTTACATGCCTCAGACCAGACAGTAGAGGTTACTATTGCAGCAACGAGGTGGTTGAGCACCCACGCAGGCTGGTGGCACCATTGACACTCAAACCCGATACTCCTCGTGGTGGGCTGGTCACTTAAACCACATCAGAAGGAAGTCGGAGATGCACTGTTACCACCAAGCACTTCTCCGAGCTGGTCGTACTGGTCACCACATTGTGACGCCTCTGTCTGACGCCCCTCCCTTGTGGCAAAAAAAGCCTTCACTCTGAAGGAGTGATTTTGGAGTGTGTGTAAAGGCATTGACACACAATAATCAACAAGTATTTGTAACAGCAGGCATTGAGGTTGAACGAGAACCCTGGTTTGCAATCAGCGTTTCAATTCATCCCAAAGGTGTCCATCAGGGTTGAGGTCAGAACTCTATTTTATATAGTAGATTTCATACCCATTTTTGCATGGGTGTGGCTGAAACTCAATAATTAGGAGGGATGTCCATATAGTTTTGCCGTATCTTGTATATACCATACTGCGATAATAAATAACATATATCATAAAGGACCCTCAGGTCCAGTGTATTCACTGTAGTGTGGATAAAAAGAAGTGAGCAGAGCTGTAAACTCTTGGTAAGCTTCATTTTTCTTGGAACTAAAACCACCAGCTGTGATGAAACATCTCACATCACAGCTTCTCTGAACCATGCACAGTTTGAAGATTACTCTAGTCTGACTTTAGAAGTGGTTTCAGAAAGGTCTACATGGTCTAATTAGTAGGATAGTGGGGTGAACCCATCACTAGAAAGTGCCAGTATTCAAACCTGGTGTCATTAGAAACATTGGGATGTTCTTTGTTTTGGAAGAAGGTGGTTCATACACTCTGGTTAGGAGTGTTTGCTCAGTGCTGTGAATTTATAAAATATTTAGAAGCATTAAATTTATGTAAATATGAAGAAGCATTTAAAGAATGTAATTGGATTTACTGGGATCAGCTTTTCTTTTATAGTCATTTTTTTTTTTTGGATTGTAATATTTTTCTGGAAGCCACAGAGCTACAGATTAAATGTTCTTTTTAGTTTGTTGGACGTTTAAATGGGTAAAAAAGGAAACAAGGCATAATTGTTCATTTAGAAAATGGCATTAGTGTTGTCTTTAGGAAGCCAAACAATAAGCGAGTTGGCAATTCCACCGAAAGACATGGCACAGGTTCCAATTTTTTTCCTTTTGAAGAGAAAATCCATCAATGCAACATGCCGGTTTAAATCCAGTGGCTAAAAGATTACTCACAGCTTCTTTTTTAGGATGAAGAACAAGCTTAAGTAAAGTTGGAACTTTCAGATAGGAAGGCTGGCATGGTGGACCTCCTGCCAATCCAATCTTCACCCAGGATTATGTTTATAAGTGCAGCTTTTAAAATGTCTGCATGTAGAGATGTGTATCATGCTAGACCTGGACAAGCTCAGCTGGTGCCATGAGCACTTTGTAAACAGACAGATCGATAGGATGCACTCGGATGTTCTTATAGAGATAAACTTCATAGAGATAAACATCAGAACACACGCAGCGAGAGGAACCGTCCCAGCTGAAGTTGGCTCTTTATAACAAATGAAATATTTATATATAAGATATAATATTCATTAGTACTCCTGTCCATGCTACTGAATCTTTCAGCCTGCAGGCATCAGTGTTAGCAGCTGTAATGTAATCCTACACACAGCGCTGTGGGGGGGTCATGTTTATACCCAACATCAGAGCACTGAAGAATTTAAGTGTTACTCCAGCATTTAACCACATCCTCTCTAGCTCAGCCTCTTCTTTATTTACAATGTTGACAAATCTGGAGAGAAAAGAATCTGGAGCAATAAAGATCGAGCTCTATAATCGCTAATGAGCCAAAACACTTGGACTTGGACTCCACAAGACATCTGAAAGAGTTTTTTATCTGGTACCAGGATGTTACAAGCAGCTCTTCTAAAAACAGTATTTTAATAGTCTTGGGTTCAGTTGAATTTTATTTATTCTTTTCTTTCTGTCCTTTTCTTCCTTCTACCTGTATCTTCCTTCTTCTTCATCTCTCTCTCTTTAACGTCAGACAACCTGGAGCAGAAGTACGACGAGGTGACCCTGAACATGATCGTGGCCGTGGTTCAGGCCATCGGATTTTCAAACTCGTTCAACAATCCCATCGTGTACGCCTTCATGAACGAGAGCTTTAAAAAGAGCTGCCTTTCGGCCATGTCCACTCTATTCCGCAGGCCAGGAGCGCATAACGTCAGAGTGCACTTCTCCAAAACCCGCCACACCGCCAAGGCTAACCCTAACAGCACCGAGCTCCAGGAGCAGACCAGCTGAACGTTTCGGACGCGACGTGTGGACATGTGCCGACAATCAGTGATGATGACCTAGTGGACACCACTGATCCCCTGCATCGTGTTCTCGAGGAGGATGGAAAATATGACGCATTTTGCTCAGTGGTGTCTGTGCTCTAAAGCCCAGCACAAGTCTGAAGGAGCGTCGTGTCTGGACTTCTCAGGGAAGCAATTTTATTAATTGTGCTTACTGAATGAAAGCATGATGGGAAAAATGTCACCTGTACTGCGAATTATGGTGTGATGGTGGCAGTGGATGAGTAGATGGAACCTCATCTATTTGAAGCTTCGCAGTGGAGGCTGGTATAGAAGCGAAGATGCACCACCCTGATTTACATTTATGGCCAAATGTGGGTGTTTCAGCCACTGCTAACACATACAGTATATACATCAACTCCAGATTGAGGTACACACACTTTTAACTCATTTGATGGGCACAAATTTCCACAGGTACATGTCAAAATCTTGTGGAAAGCCTTATTAGAACAGCGGAAGCTGCAATTTATATTACTGCTAATACTTTTAAAATGGGACCAGGAGTCAGGTGTCCAGATACTGTTGACCAAATAGTGTATATAGGTTTGGAAGGAGATGTCCAAGCACATGCGGATCTGACACGTTGAGGGAGTATTAAGCTTGAACTTCTCACACATTCCTGTGTGTTCTTATGTTCATGCATCACGTCCTGCTGCTCAGGAGAACTGGGCAATTAGAGCTGAACTTGTGGAGTTTCTGTGTGATACACCAGAGAGGGACTGAAGCGTTCCTCATGTTCCGCAATGCTTTAGGGACCTTCTAGGACTGAATCTAACAAAAGTGGAACTTTCTTTGTATTTACAAAGCAGGTTTCTGGAAAAGTTGGGACACTTAAAAGATTTCCAGTGTTCTCACTGATCAACTTCTTCGTAGATTGGTTTGTAAATGTAATTAAAATTATTTTTGCAATTTATCAAATGTCCCAACCTTTAAGGAAATTGGGTTTGAATTAGAGATGGGACGATCGATCGGCTATGAATCGGTATCGGCCGATTTTTAATCAAAATATGCTATCGGCGATCGGCCGATATTTCCTAAAAGTAGCCGATCCGATCGTGTGATATATAAAGACCACGTTAAGTTAACAGCTCAGTGGATTGATCCAGACTTTGAGCTACAAAGCACCAACCATCACATCACCATTCATCAACCATCGTACAGAAACCATCGTGAAAGCTCTTCATGACCTAAAATAACATCATTAACGTTGTGCATCATACATACGATGTAATTTTGCTGATTGTAATATTTACTTTAAAAAGATAATTCAACCCGGTCACATCTGAGTCGATTCTATCAGCACGTTATATAAACTCCTGGTTCACTTTGGTAAATCGTAAGCGGTTCTTACTTGTGATGTAGATGAGAACAGAAAACGTTACAGAGCCAATCAGAGGCAAAAGTTTATTCATTACCAAATTCGTTATTTCAGGATCATCGGCTGAACTTTTAGGATAATCAGAAAACTTTTAGCTGCTTAGACGGAACGAGTCTGACTCGATCTGTGGTAATAGCAGCTTAATGAAGCTTTTTAATGTAAGAGAGTCACACAAAATGTTCTGTAGTAGCTGGTGTTTATTTAAAACCACGACATTTCATTAATAACAGTAAACACGGAGAGATAACCGAGAAGAGAAACTTACGCTTCGCGAAAAATTAATCGACTCGTGAATCACTTTAAGCGATACAGTGAACAGATCATTTCTCTTAAAGGCACAAACACACACACACCGATCGGTACATCTCTAGTTTGAATATATATTCTTGGCTGTTTCCACCTGAAACAGACTAATATGAGCGCTGTTCTGGGGCCCAGCAGAGGCAGTTTAGTGGTAATTTCATACACCACTTTGTAAAAGGTGTCCATATACTTTTGGCCCTATAGTATACATTTATACAAATTTGGTGTGTCTGCTGCTATACCAGCCTTGGATGCTCTTCCCTGAGAATGAAGACGAGCCTTGACGTGGCTTGAAGGGTGTGTGGTACAGAACTGCTCGTTTTATTGGCATTGTAGGCAACAATCATCGTTTTTAATTGAATGTGAGCAGCCACTGGAAGACTGTGAAGAGAGAGAGAGAGAGAGCAGCTGGGTGATGTGGCAGCGTTCGTATAGATTGGAAACCTGATTTGCGGCTGGATTTTGCATCAGTTGCTGTCTGATGGATGACATGTATAGATCTTCAAGGGAAATGCAGCAAAAACAACATGAGACTGGAGGAGAATCTGCTTCCACAGAGAGGAATGACCAAATCTTTCTTCTGTGGGCACTCTGTGGGTGTTGATGTTTGGCCTTGTTCTTTTACGCAGAGAGATTTCAGTGGATTTACTGAATGTTGACTTTAGGGATTGCTAACACCACATGACGGCGCATCCTGTACAAACAGTCCAGCCATTCCGCTAGCCTTTAATATATACGTTTTATTCACGTTTAATACATATATACAGAAATCTGAAGCTTCAAACTCGAGGATCAGCGTTTAAACCTTCCTCTTTACAACAGAACAGTTACATGTTTAATTAAATGAAATCAAAGCTCATCAGATATTAAATATAATGTAAACAAACAGATGAAGCAGAATTATTCACAATTGGAACAAAATTCACAATATGAGAGATTGTCATGTTACTGTGTGTGTGTGTGTGTGTGTGTGTATAAAACACACTACAGAAACACTTCTGTAAATCCGGTTTCACTATTCTATACATGTAACCATACACACAAACACCTGTGTGTAAATACAGTACTATTATTAATTATATAATTACTGTATAATTATATATAAATACATTACCGAGCATAGATCATGTAAGATTGTAAATTACTGTGTGATGCTGAGATCCGTGACTGCTCATGACCCAGCAGATGTGTGTAGTAGGTGTTGTTTCTATGACGGTGTTGGCGTATGAATCAGGTGGTGAAGGGAGGGTGTGGTGTACTGTGTTGGTGTTTGCGTGATAGTGTTTGTATCAGGAGGTGAGGTGTACTGTGTTGGTGTGATGTTGTTGGTGTATGAATCAGGAGGTGAGGAGATGTGTGACATTGTTGGTGTTTGTGTTAGTGTTGGTGTGACAGTGTTGTTGTATGCATCAGGAGGTGTGGGACTTTGTTGGTGTGTGTGTGTGTGTGAGAGAGAGACAGTGTTGGTGTTACAGTGTTGGTGTATGTATCAGCAGGTGAGGGGAGGTGCGACAGTGTTGGTGTTTGTGTGAGTGTTGGTGTATGCATCAGGAGGCGAGAGGGATGTGAAATTCGGAGGTATCGAACAGCAGCGCTCTCTGTGGTGGAGCAACTTTATCAGCTCGGTGTAGGAGTTTAAAGAGCCCAGTACCGATGTTCATAGGGATTCCCATTATAATACACTCCGACACACCTGTACACAGGAGAGGGGCACGGGGCGGATTTGGGGGGAGGAGAAGGGCAGAGAGAAACAAACAAGTTCATTACTTAACCAGACTTATCAACATCACAACACATACAGCCCTAAATCTAACCCCATGAAACACCTCTGGGATGAATTAGGATGTTGATTGCAAGCCTGGTATGCTCGTTAAACATCTTTGCCTGACATCACAAATGTTCACTTGTTTGATCGAATGGGCACAAATTCCCACAGACAAATCTAAATCTTTGTGAAAAGCACTTTCATGATAAGAGACAAAGAATGACAATACAAAAAAATTCATCCCAAACATGAGTGGATCTGTCAACTCACCGCACACCGAGTCCTTCTGTCCAAAATACGCCGCATCAAACAGGTGATCGGCGGTCTTCTCGAACGACGCCAGCATCAGAACGCTCTCCTTCATCTTCGCCAGGCCGAACCGAGTGATGCCCAAAATCTCTCCCTGAATAACACGAGACAGAACATTAAAATCACCCTCATCGTTCAGTCCACTACCAGAAATAGTCAGTACCAGTATCTAACCACTACGGTGTGGTGGGGTTATCTAAAAGCATTATGGGTAGTCCTTTAAAATTCATCATCTATTATCTATGACTAAAGGTGTATATCATATTAGAGATGGGACGATCGATCGGCTACGAATCGGTATCGGCCGATTTTTAATCAAAATATGCTATCGGCGATATTTCCTAAAAGTAGCCGATCCGATCGTGTGATATATAAAGACCACGTTAAGTTAACAGCTCAGTGGATCGATCCAGACTTTGAGCTACGAAGCACCAACCATCGCATCACCATTCATCAACCATCGTACAGAAACCATCGTGAAAGCTCTTACGATGTAATTTTGCTGATTGTAATATTTACTTTAAAAAGATAATTCAACCCGGTCACATCTGAGTCGATTCTATCAGCACGTTATATAAACTCCTGGTTCACTTTGGTAAATCGTGAGCGGTTCTTACTTGTGATGTAGATGAGAACAGAAAACGTTACAGAGCCAATCAGAGGCAAAAGTTTATTCATTAGCAAATTCGTTAGTTCAGGATCATCTGCTGAACTTTTAGAAACTTTTAACTCCTTAGACGGAACGAGTCTGACGGTCGGTTACAGATCTGTGGTAATATCAGTGTAATGAAGCTTTTTAATGTAAGAGAGTCACACAGAATGTTCTGTAGTAGCTGGTGTTTATTTACAACCACGACATTTAATTAATAACAGTAAACACGGAGAGATAACTGAGAAGAGAAACTTACGCTTCACATAAAACGAATCAACTCATGAATCAATGAATCACTTATAGCGATACTGTGAACAAAGCGTCTCTTCTAAAGGCACAAACACACACACACACACACACACACACACGCGCGCTACTCCGGTTTATCTTTACTGTGAGGCTCTTTTTAAGTTTATTTACTGCTAATCCCCCATCCCTCCCGATCGGAATCGGCTATCGGCCTGAAAGGAGATCGGAATCGGTGCCAAAAACCCCGATCGGTCCATCTCTATATCATATAGTACATTCTTTCAAATCTGGCCCTTACCAATTCCACTATATGCAGAAGGTGGATTGGACGCCCCTAGGTGTGAGGAAGCGAATATGTGAGCATGTGCTGCCCTGTGCATTTCTGCTTTGCGACTACACACACGGCAAGCCTGACCATGACGATCAGGTGTTGCAGCTGGCCTGTTAGTAATTTTGTATGTTCTCTTTTGTCAGTGTAAGTTTTTTGGGATAGGTTGGTTTCCTCCTACCCTATAAAAAAAGTGCAGTAGGTGGAATGGTTGCTCTTAATTATCTTTAAGTGATTGAGTTTGTAAAGGAATAAGTGAATGACGCTATAAATGCTTCTAAAAATGTCCAGCCAGTCTGTGGTCAGGTGTCCACATACTTTTGACCATATGCTGGATGGACTTGTGTGGCTTGTGATCTGATGATTCAGGGCAGTGCATTCCAGTACTGATCATCAGTGGTGATGACGCAGGGTTGAGTAATATGGATGATCTGAGTAGAGCGCTGGATCATCTCACCTTGTAGGACATGAGGTCCGCCAGCAGCATGACGTGGCGACGGTCGATGCTCATGCCGTGGTTCACCATGGTGTACTGGATCTCGTGTATGATGGTGCTCCTGGCTGCTTCAATCCCCAACGTTCTCTCCACCTGAGCACAAAATAGCACCTTAGCTTTACCCGCAAAACGCTGATGCTCTTCTACAATTCCTCTGGCTGAGGAGAGCTGCTGACTAGCACCCGCCTGTCGACAGTGGTGAATTCTCGGAGAGCCGAGTCGCGCCATGCTGGCGCAGCAGCAATGACAAGAAACCCTCTCAGACCTTCTCTTCCTCACCATCGATCTCTCAAGCACCCAAAAAGCTTTCAATCTGGGTAGGCATTGAACGGGCACAACGACCGGGCTCCTCATTGCTGCTGCCTGAATTAGGCTCCTTCATATTTTGTACAACAGCAGGTGACGTGTTCTCGTGACACACACCTCGTACGTGTTGTTGGACGTCGTTCGGCTGCCGTTGACGCCGTGCGTCGCCATGACAGCACGCAGGTTGTCTCCCTCCACCAGCAGCTTGAACTTCTGTCGCCCGCTCTGTTCGTCGATGTGGATCACAGCGCGAGCGACTTCAGGGATCCCCTGTACAACAACCTGCGCGCGCACACACACAAGGTTCAACACTATTACAGTCATTCATGTCACAATTACACACAGTGCTCATCGTACACAGATCCACTCGTCACTGGGCCAGAAGCACGTGGGAATTTCGGCATGAAAGTGCATCAAATGCATCAGTGGTTTCGACCTCGTGTAGGAAAAGCTCAGAGCATTTCAAATGGTCTGTGTCTCAAATCACACACTACTGCACTACACTGTTCGGTTAATACAGCACTAATGGTACTTGAATTATTGCATTACTAGTGTGCGTGTGGTGTAAATAACGTCTGCCTGACACACTGTCAGAGGTGGAAGTGAATATCTGAGGACTGAATCGGAATGTTGTGTAGACAGTGTACCTTGGGTAGTTCCTGTTTGAGAGACTGCATGACGTAGTACATGGAGCTCTTGTTGTTCTCCCGAGGAGAAACGCAGACCACAGCTTCACCATGAACGGCGATATCACCCGGCTTCACTCTGAGCTTACTCATACAGATGGAGTACCTCACCGTCTCTGCATTCACCTACAGAGAGAGAGCGGAGAGGGGGTCATCCAAAATTACACAGCAGGAAAAGGGAGCGGGCAAGAGAGAGGAAATATGGGTTAATGGATGGAGTGATGGATGAATGGAAGGAATAATATGAGATGGGTGGATAGATGGATGCCGTGATGGATAGATGGAAGAATATGAAATGCATGGATGAATAAATAAAAGGCAAGAAAATGTTATTTTGGGTCTTTGATGATTTCATGTCTGAGTTGTGATGCCCTCTGATCCTTGTTTGGAGTGAACAGGGAAGCAGTAATTAAGCCCGAGCGCTTCCAGTCTAATTCAAGGCAATTACTGATTACATGAGGTTAACTGGTTGTCCTGGTAACTAAAGGGGGCAATTACTTTTTTGCACAGTAGTTGCTGAAGAGCTTTTTACTCTGATAAACGAAATAATAAAGCCAAGATGCAAAATTAAGGTTCCGCAGGTCAACTGTTCATGTAACATTTACAAAATCAACAATAAAAGTGACAGATATGCAAAAATAAAAGAAAGCAAAAAGGGGGCAACCACATGTAGGATGTGTGTGTGGGGAAGATTGGGTGTGGTCGGGTGTGGTCGGGTGTGTGTGTGTGTGTGTTACCTCCAGTCTAAGGAGTCGAATCCTCTCAAGAGACAGTTTGACCAGGATGAAGCAGTCATCAGGCAGAAACACCTCCTCTATATACTCTGAAATCTACCCCCCACAGACACACACAGTCAGTAATACTGCTATACAAGCCAATCATATACAACAAACAGATCAAACTTTCTAAGTATGTGGACACTTGACTATAAGCTTGTTGGATCACGATCATTAATATGTAGTAGTAGGAAGTCCATCACCTGCATCTACGATCACCTAGCACATCATTATTAACACAGCACAGATTTTATTGATGTGTTGGGGCGGTGAAAGGGTAAAGGACTTAAAATTGGGAATTGGAAAGGGCTAAATTGGGAGGAAAGTTACACCAAAAGAACTAAGATTGGGCAGCGATTGTTACCTCTCCCAGAAGAGTTTTCTCGATCCTTCCCTTCACCAGTCGAGCAAAATCAGCATCGTCCTCCACGTCCAGATGAGCAGTAATGATTGGAGTGCTGCTCAGAAGCAGAAAGTAAAACCATAAATAAATCTGTACAGTTAAAACACTAAACAATAACTTGGATACATAATATAAACACTGAGGTTTGCGCACCACCTCCCACTCTGCAAATGTCTTCTACCCCAAAGCTTTCTTCCAGGCTCTAAAAGCCCGTCTCAACTCGAGTGTAAATGACAGTGCGAGTCTGACCTTATATTTTTGGACGCATTGATGATCTCTTTGATGCGAGGCACTCCCAGGGTGATGTTCATGGACGCAACACCAGCGAAGTGGAACGTCTTCAGGGTCATCTGGGTTCCTGGCTCTCCAATACTCTGAGCGCACAGAGCGCCGACAGCCGAACCCGGCTCCATCTGAGCTCTGGAAACCACAAACCACGACAATCACACTTTCAATTTTTTGTGGTCCTCATCATTTAAAGATTTAGGGTAGAACGTCAGCAGCCCTTACACACCCATATTCATTTAAAAACACCAATATTTATTCAAACCTCTCATTCGTTAGAACCACCACACGAATGCTGTAATGCTTCATCAAAATGAGAATCAGGGCAAACAAAGATGTAAAATATTACACCCTGCATGTATTACCTCATGTATTTATCCCTACACGTTTCCAAAAACCTCTCCAGCTGGGTGGGAGTGATCCTGTCCAACTGGTACAAAACTTTAGGCTAAAACACAAAAAAGAGCCCATCACACACAAACATACTCAATATTTTTTTTAGGCTAGGCTGTCTGGTGATTACACCTCCATGGAACTTCATTGTGCGCTGGTTGTAAATTCGTATGAGCTTAATTAATTGTTTGGAAATGGTTTGAAATGTTTGAGATCGCTGACAAAGGAAGGCCTGGGCAGGCGAGCCAAAGCCTCCTCTGGCGGCACGTGTAAAGCTACCGGCTACATCTTAAGCTCTCTGCTAGTCTCAGTCACTGGCAGGTGAAAAGATACGGCCACTCAATGTGTGCATTTCGAAGGTCTCGGTTCTCCTAGGCCAGTGTGGGGGTGGTGCAAGCAGCAGAAAAGGGGGACTGGCAATTATTAGACTTGGAGAAATATGGGGGGGTTATAGGAAATACATATACGTTCACTCTTACCTCCGTGGATCCGTTATCATTGATTCCATATTTATCTCGAGTCTTCTTGATCTTCTCTCCAACACCACTGACAAACTTTTTGATTTCCTAAGGGAGGAGAAGGAAATGCACATTATCGCTCTCGTAACCAACGCTCAACACCACGCTAAAGCATGCGCACTCCGAAACCATCCTAGGTTTCTTATTATGCAGGGCACTACTTCAGCACTGGGAACAAAAATATGGAGGGAAAAAAGCCCATGGACTCCAAAATTCATCCAAGGAAGTGCACGTCTGAGATGGACCACCGTTCAAGTGGTTTATTAAAATAAATAGAAGTTGCGTTCTCCAGGTCAGATAAGAATTATCCGGATTGCTCGGATCTGTCCGAGTATCACGGGGGAATCAGAGCCCATGGCATGGGTACATCTAAGAGGGCATCACACATTTTGGAGCCACACATGCTGCTTCAAGATATATTCATCGGAGACGTCCATGCTTATTTCAACATGCTATTGTGTGCTAGACTGGCCTGCCTGCAGTACAGACCTGTTAAAAACGTGGTGCATTATAAAGCACAAAACACAACAAGGAACTCCTCATGGTTGCTGAGCTGAAGAGAGAAAATGACCAGAAAATTCCACTTTTAGAACTGTTTTTAGTCCCTAAACCATTAAGGTTGGTAAATACGAACACTTGGGTCTACACTACACTGTCAGGACAAAAAAACAAACCAAGGAACTGTCTGTGGATCTCCATTGTCAAGTGTGGCAAGCCATAGATCAGGGCAAAAATGTAATAACACATAAACCTTTGAGTGTCCCAGGACCACAGCGGCATCAATCATTTGGAAATGGAACATAAGACCAACAGATTAAAGGAACTGAGCAGGGATTTTTTTATTTCTAAGGGCCGAGACACCAATCAACTCCTTATAACACCATGTTTATACCAGTAGCCTCTAGCTCAGGTGTCCACATACTTTTGGCATCTCAAGTACTATTGTAGATGAAGTGCTGAGATAGTTGTCCAGTTTTTCTGGCTTTATCATGCACGACACACACGCACACCATAAGGATGCCATCTTCACCAGTACAGAATTAATACACAACATGGTGCCATGCTGCAGTCATGCTGGTGCTACTGGTGCTGGGTTATTTCAAGCATGTTTATACAGCCAGCACGATACCCACTGTATCACACACACACACACACACACACACACACACACACACACACACACACACACACACTACCTCTATAAACTTCTGAGCGCCAGTACCAGTCATTGTCTTCAAAATAAGGACACACAGTGAGAAACACACAGTGAGGACAGGGAGCCACCGTATGATGAACGCTAACGGTTAGAAATAGCATTTCAATTCATTTTCAACAGCTTGATTTCAATTAAGAGCACAGCTAGAGATATCTATGGAGATGAGGCATCGATTTGAACCAATCGATTTTCAACCAATTTAGTCGTATCTAATTGAAAGCATGCTCCCGCTGCTGCCCCCCACCCCAAATCGTGGACTGTCAGGGGCTGCCAATGACTTTCTGTTTTATCTGTGTGAGGTACGGTCCTACAGAGTGCAATGTCACCTATGAAAAGACTCGCACTGCCATCCACAGTCACCCGAGGTCCCTTGTGCGGGCGCCTCGACCATCCAGAGGAGGCAGTAATTAATGCAGCGATAAGGAATCCTAATCCTGACCATTGACCCTCCCCACTACAAATACACAACGTAAACACAGCCAGTCCATTTCTGCAGCGGACACTGCTCCACCAGAGTTCCATCATTGGAGCCCAGACCTGAAGTCTTTATTATGTATTTATATGATTTACATCCTGAACTCTGGAACTATTGATGATTAAAATAAGAAGTGCTAAAGCCGGTCAGTCTGTATGGTAACTCTGGATGATAATTGTAGTCACTTTTCCATCCAACGCCTTGTGCAGGGTTGAGATAAGCAGCTGCTGCCTGTTAGTGGAAGCATGTAGAACTACAGGCCACATTACATTTACTTTGTCTCTTGGGTGTAGGAAGCTCTTCCACACTGGCTTTTTCAGGCAGTTTTTTTTGGCTTATTATAATTTGCCATATACACCAGAAGGTTTTTCATCATAACTGAAATCTGAAGCATTGTAACCACATTTATAGCTCTTTCAGTTTTTAAATTTTACTCTGTTTATGATAATCGTGGCAGTGGTGGCTCTGTGCTTTAAGATCTCTATCTAGTAGTCCAAAACCAATCCAGGAGTGACCAAGGTTCCTGAATAAATCAGCACAACATTAAACAGAATGAGAATAAACCAAATAAAAATCTAAAAGCCGTCAGTAAAAATGAAACGTGTCGATTTCCTGATTAAATTCGCACAATGTAAACAAAACGCAGTTCAGCGCCTGTTCATCCAGCGTCTTGCTATCTGACAGGTTTCAGCTTTAGTGTTTGTTCTGTTTGTAGCCCCCCACCCCTCGATGGAGTGAGCTAGCAATGATGATTTAATGATCTGACCTGGAGGAAAGTGTCTCTACAGCAGGTGAAGTCGCTTCTCTTCATGATGGAATCAGACGTGAGCACCAGCTCGTTCTTACTGAGAGCAGGTTCATCAGAACAGGCGTACACGGCCTGAGAGAGAGACGAGACAGCAGGGGTGATCCAAAAACATCCACACATCTACATATTCACCTGTCTCATCTGCCTGTCCAGTCTACACGCAGTGTATTCATGTTTGTGTGTGTACCCGGATGTTGTCCAACACCCTTTTAAACTCCAGGGGTTCATCCTTGCCCTCCATGGCTGCGGGGTCGAGCCCGTCTCCTCCGTAGATAAACTGGATGATGTCGCCGGTGGAGCTGCGTACGGTAAGATCATACTGAGAGCACAGATCCTCCAGAGACTTCACTAAACGCCTCTGCAAACACACACACACACACACAGGTCAATACATACAGCAGAATTGATCCGGGTCAGGAAAGACCGTGTGTGTGTGCGTGTTACCTGCATGTATCCAGTCTCGGCTGTCTTGACGGCCGTGTCCACCAGACCCTCCCTGCCGGCCATTGTGTGGAAGAAAAACTCAGTGGGGGTCAGACCTGAATAAAAACTGTCCGCCACGAAGCCTTTAGCCGCAGGAAGCTGGAACACACACAGAGGAAGATTAACACGTCCATTAGGAACTGTAGAAGGTGAATCAGAACTACTAGTGGATCAGATGGTTGTCAGTTGAATACCCACCACCACCAAGGTACTACTGTTGGGCCCCTGAACGAGGTCTGTTAACCCTTAATTGCAGGCATGGTATATGGTCACAACTGTACGTCAATTTGGGTTAATAATAATTCATGGGTCAGTAATTCATGCCAAGTGAGCTCATAAATAACTGTAGAGAAACATGAATGAACACCAGCACTTCATTATAAATAAAGACTCTGTTCTAAAGTGGTGCTCTTACTTTCGAGTGCTTCTCGAAGTGAGGCAGGGAGCGATTCTCAAATCCGTCGGGTACTCTAGAGCCGCTGATAGCTTGCTGACCCACACAGGCAATCATCTGAGAAATATTAATGAAGGAACCTGCAGGAAGAGACGAAGAGTATTACAAAGCCCATTTCTGGAAAACGTGGGACGGAGGCGTGTTTAACACTGTTGCATCAGCTCTCCTATTAAATTAGACTTTTTAATAATTTGGAAACTCCATTTTTGCTTGTTACGAGGCTTCAGCTGCTCAACAGTCCATGATCACTGCTGTCCGATTCTCCTTTTCATGACGCACCGAACTGTTTCCAATATAAGCAGATTTGGACTGCAGACAGGCCAGTCAAGCACATGCACTCTGTGTCTACAAAGCCGTGCTGTTGTCTGGCTGAAATAACTGAGGACTTTCCAGAAAAAGAACATAAAGTATAGTGTATAGATTATAGTGAGTATGGAGTGAGTATAGAGCATAGTGGGAGTATGGAGAGTGTATATATGGGAGTGGGTTTATTTAGTGGGAGATTACAGTAGGGGAGTGGGGTGTAAGTACCTTTTGATCCACACAGAGCCATGATGAGAGGACTGTTGCTCTTATCCAGCTCTCTCAGACAGGCACTGCCAGCGTGATCTCTGATTACTGACAGTTCCCTCAGGATCAGTGCCTAAACAAACACACACACACACACCAGAGTCTTTTGCAAAAGTTTTGACACCCCTGGTGAAGTTTCAAGTTCTATTATCCCCCTATACTGCTGTTTAATGAGATTTTTACACACATGATTGTCTAATAACAAAAGGTTTTATCGTGCAATTATTGAATTAGGTCTAGTGTTCCAGAGTTCAGTGTTTGTTCTGCAGCGAGCACTTATAGAGGCAGCGTGACCCTGTAGTTGTGAAGTGAAAGCACACTGTACGTACGTTACTTCTACTCTCTGTAGGATCTATTTATAATTGTGCTCAAGCTCTTACTACTTTAGTGCTTTTGCTTTGATAAGTCCTTCGGTTCTTTATTGGGATGTTTTTTGGGACACTCGAAGCTAATTTCACTTACATAAGAACATTCTGTCATATCGGCTTATGAAAGGGTTCATAGGAACTGTTCTTTCAGATTGTGCAGGGTATAGAGTGGCACTGTTGAGCTGGTAAAATGGGGTCATCGGGCATAAAAGGTTGCAGGAACAAACTCTGACATATGTGGCATCAAACTACGTAAACAAACAGCAAAACAATGTGAGTGTGTGTGTGTGTGTTACCTCCAGTGTTTCCTCAGCAGTACAGCCTGGTTGCTGCTGTAGTTTACCCGTGTTTAGGGCCTCAATGTACTCATCACACTTCTTGTACCCGGCATCCAGAAGCTCCTGTTTAGCCTTCAGCAGCCCCTGTCCAGGGGTCACGTCCCCGATCCCAATAGAGAACCCTCGATTGGCTAGAACACACACACACACACTTTCTTACATAGCAGCTCACACAGGTCTTAAACTGCATGTGGTTTACACTAAATGGCCAAAAGTATGTGGCCACCACAGGCATTGTGTACATGTAAGACCTAACTTGGTCCTCCAGGCTGATTTTGTGAACCGCCTCTACATGCACGGTCTACTCAATTTCCCATTCGCTATCCCACTGCCACTCGTACCACGCTGGTCGATTGGCTTCTTCACACCAGCCGGCACCACGTGTGGAGAGTCACGCTGCGGTCAAGGATATGATGGGAATTAAGTAGTTACGACTGCAGCTGGTCATCAAGGCCATAATAGTGGAAAAAAAGAACTTTTTTTGCTGTATCTTTTGTCGTTTATAATATAAATAATTCACATATTTGCTTTGATAAACTCGTGTATTTGCTTGTATGATTTTTATAGCACCCGGGCTGTGAGCGCGTATAAATATTCACTTGAGAACATTCATGCCCACACACACCAGATGAGAAGAACAAACACATGCCCGCACACACGCTCTGCTCTTACAGAGGTAGGTGGGGGCGACTCGAGCCAGGCGGCTCATGGCGTCGGCTGCCTCCACTTGACCCCAGTCTCTCAGCAGGATGTAGAAGATGTTGTTCTTAGATCCTGAACCCAGCGTGCCCTTATCCATACTGCCACTCAGTAACTCACTGTTCTGTATCACCACGACTGCACACACACACACACACACAAAAACACTTTTCATTTCTACATTTCTACACATTGTTAAATTAACAAGTGAATGAATAAGTGAGCATGTAAATTGATGAAGTGTGTCTGAATGAATGGGTCAATAAGTAAGCAAGTGTGTGAAATAATGATTGAGTAAATAAATAAGTCAGCAAGTGAATAAGGAATGAATGAATGAGTACTTACAGGAGTCGTTGGAACACAGGTCCTCTCCTTTGCCGCAGTACTGTTTACCCTTGGTTCTCAGGTTGGCTTTTACTGGGCAGCTCTTACTGGGCTTCAGGATCAAACTGAAGATCTGCTTTCCTGTCCACAAGCACACGGGCTAACACACACACAATGTATATGTATTAATGGACATTTATACACACTGGTGAGCCAAAACATTAAAACCACCGCCCTATAATGTGCGTGGTAATTAGATGTTGGGCCGACAGGTTGTTGGGCGGCCAAGACTCACTGATGCCAGAGAACATGAAAGCTGTGGAGTCTGGTATGGACCAACAGAAGATCAACTGTGGCTCAAACTGCAGATGATTTGAATCCTGATGATGACGCATCAGAACTGGACATCAGAGCAACAGAATGTTTCACCAGGGTCACATGAAAGAACTGATTTGCAGCTAAAACTCACCAGGATTTGCCTAAATCTGGATCCCAGCAGCCACAGATGCCACCAGGATTGTGGGAATGTTATATTATTACAGGCTTTTTGCAATCAATCCATCCATCCGCCAGGGTTTCTCTCCAGCCCTGCAGTTTGGCCTCCATGTCTGACGTCATAGCCTTTTGTACACTTTTATCAAGGCGTCTAATTTTTTGGAAACATTTCCCCACTTACATATTAGCGCTGGCTAAGCAATGCTGCATCATGTTTTCTATTTGGAAAAAAACATCTGGCTCAATAAACACCACTTTTTTTTTCCCCCCTCACAGAACACAATCCTTGACATCAAAGAACCTCTAGAACCTCTAACACAGTGCATATCTGCATGCAACAGTCAAAGAGACCCTGACTGATACACACAAACACACACACACACACACACACAGCTCTGACGGACCTTTACACCGATAATGTTTATCTGTTGCACACACATGTTTTCTAACCTTCTTTCCTTTATTTTATACATACATCTATCACTTCCATGCTTTGGCAACACAGTTGTGCTTATAAAGCTCTTTGAATTTAATTAAGAGAGAGAAAAAGAGAGAGAGTGTGTGTGTGTGTGTGAGAGAGAGAGAGAGAGGTGATGACTACCTTGATGATTGTGGGGCGAGGGAGAGCAATTTTAAGTTTCTCATCTTTGTCCACGAGGATGGAGGCGATGATCTGACAGGCTTTAGCTCGATCAAAGAACGTGTCCTTTAGGGTGAGAAGATAACCAGCTGTGTGACACACACACACACACACACAGAAGTGAACCTAAATGCAAGCTGAAAGCGCAACTGTCAAACAAGCAAACAAACCTGTAATTACTGTCATTAGGTAGGAGTGTGTGTGTGTGTGTGTGAAAATTGTCTTGTAATCTGATTTCATTTCAGTAGCTCCTCTGTATAATTTACTTATTAATTTAACACAGAAATACAGCCTCATATTTCATTCCTGCCGTTTGGTTGGTAGCACAATCATCTTGAGGTCAACTATCAAAAGTACATGTTTATTTTCTGAATGTTTAAGGTAGAAAATAGAGCGTAGAGTCTTCCTGCTCCAGGCTGTTCAACCATGGCAGCGTCCCAAATCGCAGGAGTGCATGAAGTAGTGTGTGAGCATAGTAACGACATTACTTCTAAGAGTAGTGTTAATGTACCTCAAAAAGACCACAAACCTGTGAGAAAGTCCTGAATAGCAGCAATCAGAGGTTCCCCGTTCCTTGGGGTCACCAGGTTAGCTTTCGTCTGTGGAGAAAAAGAGAGCAGAACGCAGTGCAGAGGTCAGATACGATGTGGTGACCTCTAAATATGGGAGCAGCATGCATGCATACACATGCAAATGCGCATTACGAGTGCCTGATCAGCTGCTCATAGCCAATAAAATCATGAATCAGCCGGTTCTATTAGCCGAATGGTACAGGGGCCGGGCCCCACGGTGTGTGTCGGTTCTTACCCCCATCAGTACGAGAGCTTCGGCTTTGGCCTCCTCGGTCTGCGGCAGGTGAAGGTTCATCTCGTCTCCATCAAAATCGGCGTTGTACGGTGTGCACACACACTCGTTGAAACGGAACGTCCTGTGGGGCTTCACACGAGCCTGATACAGAGAATACACTACATGTGTTGCACAGAATTTGTGGGTATACAATTACTGACTGTAGCTCATCTGTTACACTATACACTTAAATACACACTGACCAGATGATGGGATAACATGCAAGTATGTGGACACCTGATCAAGATTTGGGAGTGCATATGTGGGAATTTAGTTAAAAGATCACTTATACAAAAGGTGCTGGATCGTACGGAATTGCTTACAATCAACATTCCAATTCATCCCAAAGTTACACAGTAGGGTTGAGGTCAAGTCTCTGTGCAAGCTCCTGGAGTTCCTGCACACCAATCTTATTAAATAAAACCAGGCTTTGTGCTAAGACAGGAAAAGCCCTTCCCTAAAATCCTGCCACAATATTGCAAGCATAGATTTATTTTATACACCTGATAGCAACTCAGTAATTAGGAATGTCCACATATTTTTGGCCATATGTGTGTGTGTGTGTATTTATACAGTTGTAATAGGAAAAAAATAAGTTTTAGTACTTGGTGGAACATCCTTACACCTTCATAATCTCGATGTTCTGGCCTGTGTGTGTGTGTGTGTGTGTATCTATGTCGGTATGTTAAATACAGCAAATGTCCAGAAGTTTGTGGTCTCTAGAGGATGAGCTCTCTTGAATGTAGCTGAGAGCGTAACTCACGATGTGCGCCATGATGCTGAGTTTGTGCAGGGACGGCTGCCGGTTAAAGAGGACGATGTCTCCGTCAATCATGTGTCTCTCCACCACGTCCCCAAGCTTCAGCTCCTGAGCCATCTTCTCCCTGTTGCCGTACTTGAGGAACCTGAAAGCACAAGCAGAATAAAATGAAGCCCACACAAGGGTTCCACACGTACAGGAATAAACACTTCAATTCCAGAAGGCACAAACTAATGGAATGATTATGCTTGGAAACGTGGACTGGATGACCGGGTGATTGTTCTGATCCTTGCTGTCTATCAGAAAAATAATGTGAACCCTCACCTCTTCATCTGCATGTGTCTCTGCTGGATGAAGTTAGCTCCAGGATGAACGTCCGGTCCGTTCTTCACCAGTTTCCTCATCAGCTCCATGTTGGCTTTATTTACCTGAAGAACACAAACCAGCAGATGAGTTGAAGGTTCAGTCCTTCCAGGAACTTCTCCTATCACTGGACCGTTTCTGCACCCAGGTGTACGTTTACAGAACATCTGCACACCGCAAAGAAAGACGCATCTAAACCTAAATATTTCAGTCATGTCTGGTCAGGGTCAAAGTGGCAACGGAAACTCCAGAATCAACTACAACAATCGACCCAAGTGAAGCCTGTCTTAAAGACCGGAGCTGCCAGAGTAAAATATTACAGCATACAGGTTGAACGTTATTGACATTGGGCTAAACAAGGAGTAGATTGGAAACGTTGTAGAGTCGACTGCTTGCCAAGTCAGTTAATATGACTCACTGAATCACTGAGTCAATTTTACCTAGTCCGTATGAACAGTGTTTCTTTGACGAGCTCCGATGTGTATCAGAGTCGACGCTTTAAACTCACCTTTTCTGGGTACGTGAGGATTTTGGCGACATGAACGGGAACGGCGACCTCGTCGATCCTCAGGTTCGGGTCGGGAGAAATGACCGTTCTTCCGGAAAAATCCACTCTTTTACCAGACAGGTTACCACGGAAACGTCCTGATTGAAAACAGAGATCAATAAATCTCTTGATTTTATGTAAACACAATTATATAAGGTGCGCTACACATTCAAAAGTATGTGGACACCTGACCATGAGCTAGTTGGACATCATAATCAAATTTCAGTTGAGAATAGTTAATCAGTTAATAAAACGACATATAATATAGGTCTGTTACCATCTACCATGCATGATATTGTGGAAACATTCAAGGAATCAAGAGAAATCTCAGTCTGTGCAACACAAGGCCAGAAAAACTTGAATGTTGGACTGTTGAGCAGCTGAAGTCTCAAATAATTCGCAAAACTGCAACAATTTGTGTCCTCGATTGCCTCATTAATAGGAAAGCTAATGGAACACAGTGCTAAACATCCCTCTTTTCTGGAAGTTGGGTTTGTTCACATTTCTGCTACTGATCAAGTGAAAACATGCCAAACTCCCTTGCTAAATATTGCGTTGTGTAACACTAAGGCTGCTGTAGTTCCTATCATAACCACTAGAGGCAAAATTCCACCTCTTGCGCCTTCAACAACTATAACAGGCTTCATATAAACGAAACGACGACCAGCACATCATCTCCAACGTCCTGTATCGTCCCTACCTTGTTTGCCCTTTAGTCTCTGGACGAAGCCGCGGGTCCACTTCTTGGGCGCCATGTTGAGTGGGATTCCTGAAAGTTCGCTGTTGATGTAGAGAGCGCACTGCAGCTGCAGGAAGTCCCAATCCTCCATGATCATCTGAGTTTTAGCTCCAGTCATGCGATGCTGTCAGAAGTTCATTAATAAGTACCAGGGGTTCATTAACTTTCACACACAGATACCCCAAATAACCCAAATTTTTATCATGTACCTTTTTGATGACGTCATTGAGGAAGATGATCTCGGTGAGCTTCATGGTCAGGTCGTCCTCGTTGGTACCTGATTTGAGGTCACTGACGACAGAGGGGCGGATACAGAGGGGCGGGACTAGGAGACGGGTGAGGAGCAGGTACGCGGGTTTCCCCGCCTCCGGATTCATGAGCAGCAGAGGAACGTCCTCATTGGGGATTCTACGAAAAAGATTCAGCACCACCAGAGGGTTCAAGTTCTCCTGCAGAGGGACAGAAAGAGCATGCAGTGTTAATACGTAATTGACGTCGGTGACAAACAGCACTTCTCTTGCCACTTGTACCACCCCACGCTGGCAGAAGAGAGCCGAGACTATCACGCACCCCCTTAGACATGCAGTCAGTCATCGATCCATCACAAGTGCAGACGCATCAACCAGACAGCAGAACTTGCAACTGTGCAGCAGCTATCTATGCCTGATGGACACCTGACCAGGTCGAGAGCACAGCCTGCAATTGGAGAGCTTGAGACCTCAGTGGCGTTAGACCATGGTGCCACCCGAGCGCCCCTCTTTTATTTTTAAGAACTCACACAAGAGGACCAGATTAAAGTGAAAGGAAGTCACATTCACCCATAAACTGTACTCCTATCCACAGATACACTAAATCATCTTGTGAGTAATAAGTGAGTTTGTGATGCCCTGACACCACTGAGTCCAGTGTTCCAGGTACAGACCTTGGATCCACAGCGAAGCTGATCAGAATACATTACTTACTCAAAATAAATAAATAAAATAATATAGAATGGATGAGTACCTGCGCTCGGGTGAGCAGAGACTCCACCTCCTTGTTGTGCTCGATGGCGATGTCGAATGAATGCAGGAAATCAGAGACGATGGGATCCACCACCTTCTTGGTAGTTTTATATTTCTCATGGATGATCTTCAACAAACCACATTTCTTTACTGGACCTGTCAGAGGATCAGAATCAGAGAATCAGAATCAAACAGTCAGAAAAGAATAAAATATCAAAAGATCAGAATCGAAGAATGAGAGAAAAAGAATTAGAGGATAAGAATCAGAGAATCAAACTTAAAGAATCAGACTCAAAAAATCAGAGGACTGGAATCAGAGAATCTGAGGATCAGATAATCTGAATCAAAGAGTGAGAATCAGAAAATCAAAGGATCAGAATCAAAGAATAGGAGAATCAGAATCTGAGACTCAGAATCAGTGGACCAGAATCAGAGAATCCAAATCAGAATCAGAAAATCAGAGGATCTGAATCAGAGAGATAAAGGATCAAACTCAAAGAATCAGAGGATTGAAATCGGAGAATTAGAAGACCAGTCCTACTGTCTATGTGCAAAGTGCAGTTTGGCATGTTCTCTGGCTTTAGGATCATGTTTTATACATAAATAACAGTTAAATGTACCATTAAAGGCTCCGCAGTTCAGACAGACGCTTTTCTTCCTGCACTTGTCAGAGATTTTCTTCTTCAGACCTCGTTTCTGTAGGTAGGGCAAACCGGGGCGCCTCAGATGATCCAAAAACTGCTGCCTCTCCTCCTTACTCAGCATGATCCGAGAACACGTCTTACAGATCATCTACACACACACACACACACACACACACACAATAAGTCCTGTCAAATGTATTTGGACAGCAATAAAGAGAACCACTGTATGGACTCTGTAATACTTAAGAAAACCCAACAAGATCATGGTCAGGGCTGCATATACTTTTTGGCTATATGGTGGGTGGAGATGGTGTTTCGTACCTGCAGGATGCCGATGGTGGCTTTAAAGTAGCCGATATGGAAGCAGGGCAGCTCCAGATCCAAATACCCATAATGCCCTAGACAATCGGCCAGGTTCTTACCACACGTCTCACATCCACGGTCCTTCTCACTCGTTCCCTGATGAAGAGATCGAGAGGAGACATGAGAAACAGGCAGCGATGGAGAGCAGAGGAGGAGAAGAAGGTTGATGAAGAAACAAGAAGATGAGAAGAGAGAGCAGGAGAGTAAAAGAACCACAACTACAGTAAATTGAGAAGATCAGGGTGAAGATGGTACCATGCGGTGGTCCAGGACTCCATAGGGCAGAGGGGTGTGGCTGGTGTCCTGGCTGTACAGGTTCTTACTGACAACCTGAATATGAGCCTGCTGACGCATCTGCTCCGCCGACTTCATCCCGAAGCAGATATGGCTTCTGTAATAACAGTCATACAAACATCATCCTCACGTACTGCAGCAAACCTTTTATACAGGTCACAAAATATGCCAAATGTATGTGGACACCTGACCACGAGCCATATCCATTAATACTGAGTCAGCCAGACCACTACCTCACAGATATAAAAGCAAAGCAAGATTTTGTAGTGTGTCTGTGGTCATTTGTGCCTATTCATTTAGAAGAGTATTTGTCAGGTCAGGCACCAAAGTTTGAAGAAATGGCCTGGCTCACAATCGACGTTCTAATTCATCCCAAAGATGTACAATGTAGATGAGGTCAGGGCTCGGTGCACAGGCCACTGAAGTTCTCTTTCTCTCATCAAGCCGTGTTCTAAGGGCCTTGCTTTGTGCACAGGGTCACAGTCATGCTGGAATAGAAAAGGACCTTCCCTAAACCAATGCCTCAAAGTTGGAGGCATTAAGTTTATTTTACATTATTGTATTTATACACCTGTTAGTGGTTGTTGCTAAAATACACGAACTCAATGATTAGGTTTGGTGTCCATATGCATTGTGTGTGTGTGTGTGTGTGTGTGTGTGTGTGTGTGTGTGTGTGTGTGTGTATAAATATAAAATGTGGACATGTGTGTACAGTCTTGTGTGTACAGTCTTGTGCAAAAGTTTGTGCACCCCTGGTCCAATTCCATTGCCAATAGTTAGTGTTTATTTACTGTGCAGTGAATTAAACAATTTGCAAGTGAAAAAGACAGAAAACATTCAATATTTCATGGTTTAAGGTTTAAAGAGTGTTAAGTTCAACAAATAGGTATACATTATACACTAAATTTGGCAATAAATTGCTAATTATGACTTCGATTATCAGCTACAACATGACAGCTGCTGTAAACTGTGTACATTATAAGACATGCAACATGTGTAATACATTTATGAGATCGTCTTTACTACTAATTACACATTTTTGCAGATATTTACATTCTATATTTAAATCAATCAGACACAGTGTGATCAGATCAGATCAGATCTATAAGCTGTACATGTAATTTACATTAGAAGACGTGCTACACGTTTAATGCTTAAATAATTCCATTAAAACACAAACAGCTCACATCTTTTTAGCCACATCGGTCTCTCTGAACTGGTCCTTCACCATGCTGTCGGATTTTCACCTCCTGCCTTCAGAAAATGACTTTTATTAAAGCACGAAGTCACATAAATAAACTCATTCACACTATAGCAGTCAGCATGTCGTGCTGCAACCGATTAGTAACGTCTGCGCATGCGCGGGAGAAGACGAGTATCAACGCGCATGCGCTGCTCAGCTTCGTATTCAAAATAAATGTTTTTTGAATGAACCTTAAAACTTGTTGATTATAAATAACCAAATTACAGTATTAATACAAAATGTTTACAATTTCACGTCCTATATCAAACACCTATATAAAAGACAACTAAAAACAAACACTTCAACGTTCAGAAAACTTTGAATTGATGCCCATTCGTTCGATTTTCATCCCAAAAGTGTTGAGTTGGATTGACACCAGGGTTCTGTGTACACGACAAGTCCAAACCGTGTCTTTACAGACCTAGCTTTGTCCACAGGGGCACAATCATTCTGAAAGTGAAAGATAAATTCCCCAGATGGTTGCCACAATGTTAAAAGCACAACATGCACCTTATACAATTTTTATACACCCGCTATCAATAGGTGAGGCAGAAATGACTAAAGTCAATCATTAAGAGTGGTGCCCACATACTAAAAAAGTATAGCTACTGTATATATATACACATTAACATACATACATATATACACCAATCAGCCATAACATTAAAACCACCTCTTTGTTTCTACACTCACTGTCCATCTTATCAGCTCCATCTACCATATAGAAGCACTTTGTAGTTCTACAATTACTGACTGTAGTCCATCTGTTTCTCTGCATGCTTTGTTAGCCGCTTTCACCCTGTTCTTCAATGGTCAGGACCCCCACAGGACCACCACAGAGCAGGTATTATTTGGGTGGTGGATCATTCTCAGCACTGCAGTGACACTGACATGGTGGTGGTGTGTTAGTGTGTGTTGTGCTGGTATGAGTGGATCAGACACAGCAGCGCTGCTGGAGTTTTTAAACACCTCACTGTCACTGCTGGACTGAGAATAGTCCATCAATCAAAAATTTATTTGAACTCAAACAGCAGCAATAGATGAGCGATCGTCTCTGACTTTACATCTACAAGGTGGACCGACTAGGTAGGAGTGTCTAATAGAGTGGACAGTGAGTGGACACGGTGTTTAAAAACTCCAGCAGCGCTGCTGTGTCTGATCCACTCATACCAGCACAACACACACTAACACACCACCACCATGTCAGTGTCACTGCAGTGCTGAGAATGATCCACCACCTATATAACACCTGCTCTGTGGGGGTCCTGACCATTAAAGAACAGAGTAAAAGCAGGTTAAAATGGTATGTAGAGAAACAGATGGACTACAGTCAGTAATTGTAGAACTACAAAGTGCTTCTATATGGTAAGTGGAGCTGATAAAATGGACAGTGAGTGTAGGAACAAAGAGGTGGTCATGGCTGATGTACAGCCTAAATGGCTCAGGAGATGAAGGACCTTTTTAATCTATATATAGTGTACATTAAAACTAGCTAGACGTAATAATGCTGATTCAGTAAAGTAAAGAGCTGAATCATTTTCACACACACTCACACACACACACACACACACACACACACACACACACACACACACACTCACTCACACACACACACACACACACACACACTCACACACACACACACACACACACACACACACACACACACACACACACACACACACTCCAGCCCTGTAGAGGCGGGTTCGGTCTGGATATGTGCGCTGAAGTGCGCGTGAGGAACCGCGCGTGAGGAATCTGCACCAGTCTGAGCGCGAGACTGAAGCTGCTGAACATGTTGCCGTATAACCGCATTAAACTGCGATCATTAGCCGTTATAGCGCACAGATTCTACTGTACTGCGCCTCCACAGAGCAACAACAACCCGCTGGTTTACTTCGATATAGCTGCAGAGACGCAGCCGCTGGGGAGAATCACTTTACAGGTAATAATGTTATATATATATATGTAGTTTATACACTCCGTGCATGTGTGTGACCTTCAGCATGTCCAGATCTTACATGAACTTCAAACCTGTGACCTGCTGCCATCAGAGAATAAAGAGCAATAAAGAGCAAAGTGTGCAAACAGCAAGCAGCAAGCAATGGTTTATTCAGGGCTGAGTTGTGTTTGCATTGCATGATTTATAATAGAATGAATGAATATGAATATACTATTCATACATACTTCATATGTTGCTCTTTGTCATGTTCTCTTGTCATGTTTTACACTTCGTAAGAGGATCTAAAACCAACTGGTGTGAAATCTACTGCACATCTACGAAATGTGATATATATCTACACATATACACTGATGTATGTATATATATATATATATATGATGTATGTGTAGATATATATTATATTTTATGTGTAGATATATTACACATTACATTTTGTAGATGTGTAATGTGTGTGTATATATATATGTATGTGTGTGTGTGTGTGTGTGTGTGTGTGTGTGTGTGTATATACACCTGTGTAGATATATTACATTTTGTAGATGTGTGGGTGTGTGTGTGTATATGTATATATATGTATATATATATATATATATACATATATATACATATACACACACACACCCACACATCTCCAAAATGTAATATATCTACACATGTATATACACACACACCTCCTTTTGCGGCCAATACAGCGTCAATTCGTCTTGGAAATGACATATACAAGTCCTGCACAGTGGTCAGAGGGATTTTAAGCCATTCTTCTTGCAGGATAGTGGCCAGGTCACTACGTGATGCTGGTGGAGGAAAACGTTTCCTGACTCGCTTCTCCAAAACACCCCAAAGTGGCTCAATAATATTTAGATCTGGTGACTGTGCAGGCCATGGGAGATGTTCAACTTCACTTTCATGTTCATCAAACCAATCTTTCACCAGTCTTGCTGTGTGTATTGGTGCATTGTCATCCTGATACACGGCACCGCCATTGGATGCACATGGTCCTCCAGAATGGTTCGGTAGTCCTTGGCAGTGACGCGCCCATCTAGCACAAGTATTGGGCCAAGGGAATGCCATGATATGGCAGCCCAAACCATCACTGATCCACCCCCATGCTTCACTCTGGGCATGCAACAGTCTGGGTGGTACGCTTCTTTGGGGCTTCTCCACACCGTAACTCTCCCGGATGTGGGGAAAACAGTAAAGGTGGACTCATCAGAGAACAATACATGTTTCACATTGTCCACAGCCCAAGATTTGCGCTCCTTGCACCATTGAAACCGACGTTTGGCATTGGCACGAGTGACCAAAGGTTTGGCTATAGCAGCCCGGCCGTGTATATCGACCCTGTGGAGCTCCCGACGGACAGTTCTGGTGGAAACAGGAGAGTTGAGGTGCACATTTAATTCTGCCGTGATTTGGGCAGCCGTGGTTTTATGTTTTTTGGATACAATCCGGGTTAGCACCCGAACATCCCTTTCAGACAGCTTCCTCTTGCGTCCACAGTTAATCCTGTTGGATGTGGTTTGTCCTTCTTGGTGGTATGCTGACATTACCCTGGATACCGTGGCTCTTGATACATCACAAAGACTTGCTGTCTTGGTCACAGATGCGCCAGCAAGACGTGCACCAACAATTTGTCCTCTTTTGAACTCTGGTATGTCACCCATAATGTTGTGTGCATTGCAATATTTTGAGCAAAACTGTGCTCTTACCCTGCTAATTGAACCTTCACACTCTGCTCTTACTGGTGCAATGTGCAATTAATGAAGATTGGCCACCAGACTGGTCCAATTTAGCCATGAAACCTCCCACACTAAAATGACAGGTGTTTCAGTTATTTTGTCCAACCCCTGTATATATATATATATATATATATATATATATATATATATATATATATATATATATATGTGTGTGTGTGTGTATATATATATGTGTGTGTGTATATATACATGTACATACTGTATGTGTAGATATAGATATATTTTTTGTCTCTATCTTTTACATTTCACACCAGTTGGTTTCAGATCCTCTTACAAAGTGTAATACAAGACAAGAGAACATGACAAAGAGAAACACAACACACTTCTTTAAACTATTTTCATTGAAGAACAAAAACTATGCAACACCTATTTCTATATAATAATTATGTATTATGCAAAACCAAAAAAGGTTTTTTTCTTGTGACTGAATTTTTGTCCAGTACAAACGAGTGAATGAAATTTCCTTTCTTAAAATACGACAGTTTCATGTGTCAAAGAAACCTAGACAGCTCTTCCAGTATGTGGTTGTGTTTACCCCAAATAGCTGCTTTTAACAGACATCAGCAAGCATTTGGTAAAACCCTGGTTAGTTCACTGCGGTAAGTAGAGCGGAATGTAGTGACGTAAAAACAGTGTGAATTTTATTAATGTTAATTTTATTTGGCACATCCTGTAGTGTCTCAATACTTTAGAAAACTACAAAACTGGTGTAAAATAGAGCAACCTGGTAAACCACTCTGAAGCTGCATGTGTAAATAACACACGCCGGTTCGTTTCGGTAGAGCTGACCTGGTATGTTCACACGGCTTTGCTTAATTTCCTTTTCACTTGATAGATCTGGATATAAATAAAAAAAGCTCTATGACACAGAAAGCAAAACCTGTCGCACTTCTTCATATGGAATGACTTTGCTGTAACACTTCTCTCTGTTTACGTTTCAGTTATATGCGGACTTTGTTCCAAAAACAGCAGGTTGGTGAAACTTTTAATCTATTTGTTTAGTCATGTAGGGTGGGGTGTTATGACCATGTGTCAGTATTGTGATAGATTACGATGATGTCCGTAACAGTATTCACACCCCAGAGTATTTGTCTTTCAACGATTGCTGGACTCAAAATAAACAACTTTAGCTTTGATCTTATGCATCACGGTACCTTCCCAACTTACTCAATTCGTTGACGGTCAACAAATTGCTGGTCGGATGTTTTCATTACTTTACAAAAAATAAACAGCGTCTCTCTTTGTGAAGTCGATTATTACGGTACATACTGTCTACTGAACAATCGAACTGTAGTAAAAGCATTCAAGACAAGTCATGTGGAAAATCTACTGTATATGGAACACACCTCAGAGCTCAATTTAGTTCTGCAGCAAGTGCTTGCGGAAATGTGAAGCTACAGCCACAACACTAGGTCAGGCCACAACTCCAAGCCTAGAATGGCCGCCGTGACACTTAATGTAGAGGGATGCTGTGCCTGAGAGAGAGCTGGACAGTGCAGTGAGAGAAACTGAAGAGTGAAGGGTGTGATAATAATAATGTATAATAATTTCTGCTTGTGTGTAGAGAACTTCCGAGCTCTGTGTACAGGAGAACACGGCTATGGATATAAAGGATCAATCTTCCACAGAGTCATTCCACAGTTTATGTGTCAGGTAAAAACACACACACACACACACTCCTGATACACACTAATAGGCCTTTCCTGTTACAGCATGTTCTTGTGTTTTTGTAGTCAAAGCCAGGCTCATAAAGACTTGGTTTGTCTGGTCCACAGCTCTGACACCTACCTTTAATGTTTTTTGGAATTAATTGGAACATCAACTGCTATACAGACTGACTTAAGTTACTCCATATTAATGCGAACAAGCTCAAAGCCCGGTGTCCACATACATCTGTGCTTTACATTCAGTCGTACATGATACAACCTGCTGACTGTCTTTATACTGAAGGAAGTGAAAGTCTAGCACGGCTAGTCTAACTTTTGTCTTGCGTACACACACTTCCTGTTGTTTAGGCACACACGCACACACACACACGCACGAGACGACTGAATGGCTGCTAGTTTAGCAGTGTTTCTGATATTTGTACAGGCAAATTAGCAACTGTTCGCCCTTGGGCTGACCTCACGTTCACTTCTAATGAAGCACGTAGACGCCTCATGGGGCGAACACAGGCGTCCGGAGTCAAGTACTGCACAGTTTAGCATTCTACCTCATTGAACTCATCAGCCAAATAAGAAAGGCCTCCACAAGGACTCATTTTAGGGCAACGACCCTGCAGGAACTGAGAATAAAACCACTGGCCTGAAGGCTGCTTTATATCAGCGTTTATACAGACATACAAAGCCTTCAGATAGTCCAGAATATACAGTATGTCATATAAGGTGTCGAGGCAGTTCGGAGAAGTCACACTGTGACCCGAATACACTCTAAATGAATTAGTAAAGACGAATCCTGTAACTTTATCTGTTCTATACAGCGAAGGCTTGTTTATAGATCTGTGTGTGTTTGTGTGGGCAGGGAGGTGATTTTACCCACCACAATGGTACAGGAGGAAAGTCCATCTACGGTCCCAGATTTTCTGATGAAAACTTTAAACTGAAGCACACTGGTCCAGGTGAGGACGCACTACACCTGTCGCCACTGCGTTATTTTAATTCATATTAAACGATTCTACATAGTCCGAAATGTACAGCTCATGAGATTCATTATATTTAAAATTATTGAATGTATAAATAATACAACTACAAAAGCAGAGTTTATTAAATAATCTGTTATAGTGGGAGAGCTGCTTAATGGATGCTAGAGTTTTGCTTAGTGGTTGCTAAGGTGTCGCTAGGTGGTTATGACATCCCAAGTGATTACCTGTATATTGCGAGTGTGATTAATAATCTAGGGCAGATGGAACGCCTTAATTTGGTATACATACACATTGTACAGTACAATAAAATTGACTCGGCCACTACAAAACCTTCATTTAGTTTCTTTTGAGGTTGCAGAAATGATTCAAATCCCAATAATGCCATTAATTCTATTTCCTTCCGAGTGTATGTAAACTTCTAACCTGAGCTGTATTACCATGTTTTAGATGTGTTGTGTGTTTTGTGTTGTAGGTATTCTCTCCATGGCAAACGCCGGACCAAACACCAACGGCTCCCAGTTCTTCATCTGTACTGTCAAAACTGAGTGGTACGTGTTTGTGTGTGTTTGTGTGTGTGTGTGTGCGTGCGTGTGTGTGCGTGCGTGCGTGTGTGCGTGTGTGTGTGTGTGTACAGTGATATATGATACACCTACTGCAGGCCGAGCAGGTTTATGTGGTTATGGGTCGTATCTCGGGAGTACGAACACAATCCAACAGTGTGTAAACCTGAGGGTCATCGAATCGATTTGATTCTTTATAAATGATTCAGTTCATCATAAAATCTAATTTAATCAACTCTGTTTGATTCCTAAGATGTGATTCAGTTTATCATAAACTCAGTTTGATTCTTTGGAAATGATTCTGTTCATACCATCAACTCGGTTCGATTCTTTAGAAATGATTCGGTTCTTTATAAAATCAACTCGGTTTGATTTTTTTACAAATGATTCAGTTCATCATATAATCAACACTGTTTTAATTTTTTATAAATGATTCAGTTAGTCAAAATCATCTTAGTTTGATTCTTCATATGTGATTCAGATCATGATAAAATCCACTCAGTTTGATTCTTTAAAAATGATTCAGTTCATCATATAATCAACTTTGATTCCTTATTAATGATTCAGTTCATCATAAAATCAACTCGGTTTGATTCTTTAGAAATAATTCGGTTCTTTATAAAATCAACTCGGTTTGATTTTTTAGAAATGATTCAGTTCATCATATAATCAACACTGTTTTAATTTTTTATAAATGATTCAGTTAGTCAAAATCATCTTAGTTTGATTCTTCATATGTGATTCAGATCATGATAAAATCCACTCAGTTTGATTCTTTAAAAATGATTCAGTTCGTCATATAATCAACTTTGATTCCTTATTAATGATTCAGTTCATCATAAAATCAACTCGGTTTGATTCTTTAGAAATGATTCGGTTCTTTATAAAAATCAACTCGGTTTGATTTTTTAGAAATGATTCAGTTCATCATATGATCAACACTGTTTTAATTTTTTATAAATGATTCAGTCAAAATCATCTTAGTTTGATTCTTCATATGTGGTTCAGATCATGATAAAATCCACTCAGTTTGATTCTTTAAAAATGATTCAGTTCATCATATAATCAACTCGGTTTGATTCTTTAAAAATGATTCAGTTCATCATATAATTAACTTTGTTTGATTCCTTATTAATGATTCAGTTCATATAATCAACTCTGCTGATTCTTTATTTCGCAGTAAAAGATACTCTATAGCTCATGTGGATTTCAGGGGTTTCAGCCACACCCATTGTTAACAGGTGTATAAATTCAGTTATCTGGAATAAATAATATGAATGAATGTGCTGAGGATGGAAGAAGGTGATCTCTTCATGATTATGTGGTGGCTACGGCTAACGTGCATTGTTTATTGTTGGTATAAATGCACTAGAAGATGAAGAAGCACTAACATAATGGTGTTCCACCCTTAATAATATCCTAATGTAATTAAATATGATGTATTTATAGGTTTTACTTGTTTGCTTTGCTAAATGCACACTTTCTAAAATGTTGCTGTTCCTCTGTGATGTATACATCTGCAGGCTGGATGGGAAGCACGTGGTGTTCGGCGAGGTGAAGGAAGGCATGGAGGTCTTGAAGAAGGTGGAGGCCTTTGGTTCCCGCTCAGGAAAAACATCCAAGAGAATCGTCATCTCCGACTGTGGAGAACTTAAATAGACGACGGGACACACCCCTACAAATGATTAGCACTCACAGGGTCATTCTGAGAGGGAGATTGATTAGCAGAAATAATGTAGCTTTGGATTTGAACCAAGTCTGGATTAAGCTCTGGGTTTAATGGGTAGTCAGGATCTGGAATCTCTGTTGTAATGTGAATCCCGTGTACCAGCACTTTCAAAACCAGACGGTCCACAGGACTGAATTATAGAATTAATGGTAGGGTACGCTAGGTCATTAAACTGCTTCAAATGCTTGTATTAGAGAAGCGATGTATAAATGAGTTAATAAAGTTTATATATCAGCTGTAAAATGTGAACATTTCAGTCTGAATGAGTGTATTTGATGATGTACGTGAGTGTGTACAGTACACCGGGGTCTTTTTTTGGGGTTTGTTTGTTTTTTTACTGGTGGTGAATCTGGACTGAATCCTGTTGGAACTGGTCTTTAACTACAAGCAATAAAAAGAAAAACCAAGTTATTTTGGCCTTATTTTTTTGGGTCTACTTCATTTCCACACTTAATAATAAGCACAAGACTTCCAAGTAACCCAAAGTTTGAAGTCAGGGGTCCAAGAGAGCATTACTGACGCTCTGTTCTAGGTGTAAAGTGCTGTAATCTGTTGGTACGGGTGGTGTAAGAGCCTTCATATGCAAATGATGGTATCGTGCACACTAGTACACGCTTACTAACACACGTCTTGATCAACCCATCAGAACTGAAGAAAGACAGACGTGAAGGATCTTTTCTGTAGCGTCCGGAAACTGAACTTCCACGAGGGTCAATGGTAGCTCAGTGGTTAAGGCACTGGACTAGTAATCAGAGGGTCACTGGCTCAAGCCCCATCACTGCCAGGTTGCTACTGTTAGGCCCTTGAGCAAGGCCCTTAACACTCAAGTGCTTGGATTGTATATGGTCACAGTTGTAAGTTTGTAAGCTTTGGAGAAAAGCTTCTGCTAAATCCTGTAAATGTACAACCCCTATATCAGAAAAAGTTGGGACAGTATGGAAAATGCAATTTAAAGGCAGTGTTTCTTTGTATACTTTGACTTGTAGACAGAATGAACCCAAGATATTTCTTGTTTTATCTGGACAACTTCATTTTATTTGTTAATATACCTCCATTCCTGCATTTTAGGGCTGCAACAATTAAAAAAAAAAAAGTTGGGACAGTAAAGCATTTACCACTGTAATGTTATTCCTTCTCACAACACTAAAACGACATTTTGGCACCAAGGACCGAGTAATTATCAGGTGTCATTAAGTACAGGTTTGTCATTGTCATAGTTGTAATTTTAAAATTTTCTGAAATTCTCTATTAAGAGTCAGGTCAGGGCTGCAGGCAGGCCAGTCTATTATCTGTACCCTCTTCTTCCGCACCACTGCTATGTAATGTGTGCACCATGGGGTTTCACATCCATGGTCTTGTTGGAAAAATGCATAAACGTCTCAGGAGATCGTCTGGATGTCGTTTTTAAGGCAGCACGTTGCTCTGAAGTCTAAGTGCACTTTTCTGCATTAATGCTGCATTCACAGAAGTGTAAACAACCTTTACTTCAACTCCATACAGTGACAGACTGGAATTAATGGATCAGGATACAGTGGGAACTAAGTATGACGTGGAAATTTCACTCGGATCAACTTCAGGTCTGACACCGCCCCCTGGTGGATCCCTGCAGGAGTTTCTGTGTTCCTTCTGTTGCCACATCACCACACTGCTGTGCTCTCTCTCTCTACTGACTTCCTGTAGAAACAGACTTCCCACAAAGCACTGGAAAATAGGCATCACAGGCATCAAGGCTCTTCTCTGTAGTAGCACCCCAGTGGTGAGATGAAATTCTCCTGTCTGTTCAAACAGCTGAGCCTCTTGATGTCTTAAAAAGACCTTCATTACCTCCTAATAAGTAATTGAATAGAAACAAAACTATCATGAAAGTATACTTCTTTATAAAACATTGAAAAAAAGGGAGAAAACCCCCCACAAACCTTCTGTTATGACAGAAAGCAAGTGACAGTACGTGTTTACAGATGAAAAGATAAAGCACCTCAGTAAATGGCTGCAATGATCTGCCGCAATAGACAAAACCTACAGTCCACTGTTTACTACACTAACACAGAGGCTCCTAACCTGCAGCCTGTGGGCCATTTGCTGTCCTCAGCAAATAAAGGTGTGGCCCGCCCATCTTGCAAGCTACGACATGCATTTACGTACAAAAATAGTAGGCCATGAGAAGAAAAGTGTAGGCCACACCTTTATGCATTGATTATTAAGCGACCCACAGGTTGCAGGTTAGGAACTTCTGCGTTAGTGCAGTAACAGTAAGGTGTAGGTGGAGTTACACACTGCGAAGAGGTTTTTATATTCAGGTTTCAACACAAACCCACACAACTGGTTTTACTTCATATCGACTCCTCCTACATACTGGGTGAATGTGTGCTGCTCAAACAACCTGTGAATTAATTACAGGGTAAGAGAAAATAAATAATAATAATAGCATTCATTTATAACACACACACAAAACAAAGGGTTTCACAGTGATGTTACTAAGTATAGGGCCAAATTTTAAAGTTAAAAGACAATGAGACCATTTCCCACCCCTCCTTTTCTCCATTAGATAGTAGATGTCTAATTGTTTCCATTGTGTTTTTAGTCACTAAGTCTTAGTCACCACCACTATGACCTTAACTCAGGTTCTTGCAGTAGTGGATTAGACTGGTGCCTTTATGCTTTTACATTTTTAATGAAGTCTGCTATCAAGGTTAAGCTGGATTGACAGCATCACAGAGTGAATCACATTATCAGGGGGTAACGTGCTACAAACAAGACAAGACAGAGGAATTCGGAGAAAGCTGTGCAGCCAACCATCGCAAAGTGGTGAAAACGTAGTGACGTTACATGACATTAGGGCGGCACGGTGGCTAAGTGGGTAGCACTGTCGCCTCACAGCAAGAAGGTCCTGGGTTCGATCCCCAGGTGGGGCGGTCCGGGTCCTTTCTGTGTGGAGTTTGCATGTTCTCCCCGTGTCCGTGTGGGTTTCCTTCGGGTGCTCCGGTTTCCTCCCACAGTCCAAAGATGTGCAAGTGAGGTAAATTGGAGACACTAAATTGTCCATGACTGTGTTTGATATAAACTTGTGAACTGATGAACCTTGTATAATGAGTAACTACCGTTCCTATCATGAATGTAACCAAAAGTGTAAAACATGACATTAAGTCCACTAAAGTTACTGTGCAGGTCTACAGCAATGGTATTTAGATAATTATTTTATTTATTAGGACTTTATTAGGTCATGTTTTACACTTTGGTTACATTCATGACAGAAACGGTAGTTACTGGTTACACAAGATTCATCAGTTCACAAGTTAAATATCAAACACAGTCATGAACAATTTAGCATCTCCAGTTCACCTCACTTGCACGTCTTTGGACTGTGGGAGGAAACCGGAGCTCCCGGGGGAAACCCACACAGACACAGGGAGAACATGCAAACTCCGTACAGAAAGGACCCGAACCGTTCCACCTGGAGATCGAACCCAAGACCTTCTTGCTGTGAGGCGACAGTGCTACCCACAGAGCCACCCTTAGATACTTATATGATATTATTTAATTATAGGTATAAGTCCTATGTGTTACCCAACAGCCAAATAATCTTTGTGCATTATTTTTCAGACCTCACAAAATTTCCCTTGTAATTCTAGGGGCTTCTTGATGACATAAATTGAAACTACTTTTGTTCTCTGCCTGGTTGGAAAGTTTAAACACTCATTTGTGCAGTTTCAGACAGATTAAGGAGTAAAATAAGCGTCTTTGAGTATCTTGAAAAGCGCTATATAAATTAAATGTATTATTATTATTATTATTATTAAAATCAGGCTAGATGTGCAGAGGTTATAAACGAGGAGTTGCCCTCCTACATTCCGGGTTTGTGACGTCTTAAAAGGGGACACACCCAGTGTGTAAAATCAAATCAGATTGTTCCACTTCCTGATCTTCCATCTACCTGCTTCTGCTGTGAGTTTATTCTCTTTTATTAGATTTATTGAGATCTATTGCTCTGATTTTATGGCGTGTAATAGCCTGCGTATCAGTGTGTGTGTGTGTGTGTGTGTGTGTGTGTGTGTGTGTGTGATTGGGGCTGTATTTACTTTATCTAAATAAGACTAAAATCTATCATCTGCACACACACACACACAGTCCGAGCTATTCGAACTATCAGATTGTAATAAATATTCGTGTGTTTGGTTTTATTTATGTTTAGTCTTGATTTTCATTGCAGATTTGCTTAGTTCCTGTTTCTTTTCCGTATTGTTGTAGGTTACGTAACGATATAATGGGAAACATACTGCAGTCCGATTGTTATTCTGCATTAAATCTACTAAACTTCCATTAAACTTACTATTAAACATTAATAAACTATCTTATTATATAATCCGTTATTAAGATCGCATTATTGCTCAGAGTTTAATCATTTTTTTTTACACTAAAACCCTGTTGTGATGAGCGAATCCATAAACGAATCGGTTCTTTTGAACGGCACTTTCAGAGAATCGATTCACTCACCTAAAAGAATGAAAACTTCGGACCAAATTTCTTGAATTATTATGTGTTTTTATGTGTAATTATTATTATTAAATATATCCTCGATTACCGAGGGGATCTGGGTTTAGTCCCTGTCATGTTTGGCATGTTTTTTTTTTTCTTATTCTTGAGGGTTTCCCAAAAATACAGAATTAACACTGGCTGTAAATGGGTGTGTTGAACTGAGATGAATTGGCACTCTGCTGGAGCATCCTATTGGCACTCAAGCATCCGAGCATCCTACCGTACTTAGCTGTAGGTGAAAAACGGTACGGACATTGGGTAGTGTCCTACTTCTACTGCATTTTACATACATGATGCGATTGCAAATTCAGCCTCCCCTCCATCAGACACGGCCGAATTGAGTTGCTTCAGGTCGTATACGTGTCTCCGCTCCTAGATTTCAGTGTCAGCAACACTCTAAACAGCATTTCTCTCTTCCTCAGAGATTACCACAATGAGCTACCCCGGATACCCCTCTGGACCCGGCGGCTACCCACCTCAGGGTGGCGGTTACCCCCCACAACAGCAGCAACAACAGGGAGGGTATCCCAGCTACCCTCCACAGGCTGGTGGGTTCCCAGCTGGAGGTGGATACCCTCCTCAGGCGGGCGGGTATCCAGGTTTTCCTGCACAGGGGGGCGGTTACCCTGGTTTCCCCCCTCAAGGAGGCGGATACCCTCAAGGCCAGCCTGGAGGTTACCCCTCCATGCCTTCTGGAGGTAAGCACTCTTATTCACTTCTTTTCAGACTTGTTTACAGTAGGCTGACTGAGCTGTGTGTAGTATGTATGGGCTGATGGTGGGGTTTACGTGCACTATACAGTGAATGGAAAACAAAATCTGCTTGTGAACATAATGTACAGAAGTTTGCTAGACTGTTCTTCACTACAATACAGAAAGGCATTGTGGGTGATGGATACTTTGCTGTATAAATGGCACATAGAGTAAAATGTCCCTCTGCTTCTCTCTGTTCCTGTAGGTGGATGGGGAGCTCAGCCCGGATACGGAGCTGTAAGTATCACCACATTTTATTCTTTTTATTCCTTTTAGACATTTTATAATCAATAATATTCTGTGGCAACTCTTTTATCTACCTTCCAAGAACATGTAGAGGGTGGATTGGCTCATTTAATTACCTCTTTGTGTCAATGAGTGTGTGTAAATAAAATGTAGATGCTGCTGATGTTTATGTGCAGTATACAAGAATACAATTACTAACTGTAGCTCACTTGTCGCTCTGTACACTTTGTCATCCCTTATATTTTACTTATCAATTGAAAGGGACCCCCACAGGACCCCCACTTCTCAGCAATGTACTGACTTAAACATGGTAATGACATGTTATAATATGGGAATGACATAGTAGTGTGTGGTGTTCTGCTATGAGTGGATCAGGTGCAGCAGTGTTGTTGGGATTTTCAAACACCTCAGTGTCAGTGGTGAGAGGAAAATAGAGAATAGGGGCAGCCTAGTGGTTAAGGTGCTGGACTAGTAATCAAAAGGTCGCTGGTTCAAGCCCCACCACTGCCAGTTTGCCACAGTTGGGCCCTTAAGCAAGGCCCTTAACCCTCAATTGCTTAGACAGTATACTGTCGCAGTACTGTAAGTCGCTTAATGTAACGTCTGCTAAATGCTGAAAATGTAAATGTAAAATAGGAAAGTGTCCACTGATCATTCCTGATTGTTCCTAATAGACTGGCCACTAGGTGAAACCAGTATGAAATCATTTATTAGAGTATCAAGTTTATTGTAAGAGCAGTGCCAGTACCGTAAGCATTTTAAACATCATATTAAGTGCATTTTGTACTTTTTGTGTGCAGCCTGGCGGGATGCCGCAGGGCTTTCCTGGAGCTCCAGCACCGGGCCAACCGCAACCCATGCCAGCTTACCCTGGTGCTCCTGCCCCAAACCCCTCATTTCCCGGTATGCCTGGCTTTGGAGGACCCGTAGCCCCATCAGGACCCAGTATGCCCGGAGCACCTGCAGCACCTGGAATTCCTGCTGCTCAGGTAAGAATTAAAATACCAATACCTACTGTATTAAATTGGGAAATTATTAGAGGAGGAAAATGTTTGGCCATAGTCACAGTGACCTGGCACTAGCACTTAAATGTAAGTTTCAGTGGTGCCACCCTTACAAGACCCGTTCGGCTGTGTCAGAACGTAGGAGGATGGATGGGGATTTGCCTCATCAGTAGGCAGAGATATCCCAAACAGTGATGTAATGGTCTCACGTTCACTCCAGACTCTCTTTCCCAAAATGCCTTACATAAACAACCTACCAGCGCTCTCACTTGGCATGTCTAGTCTGTTTTTTTTGTTTGTGCAACAATGCCCGACATAAAGCATTAAAGTTTTCGTGCTACACCTTGATGTAGTGGAGAACTTTATGAACAATTGCTGATTAAAATGGTAACAGCGCATGAAACCAGATGGAGATGTTTTAGTGAGATGCTGGCGCTTGAGTGGCGCAGCAAAATTACCCCTGTTGGGTGCTGTCGGCCAGACGGGTGTCTGCATGGAGAGGTATGGTCAAGGTTACTGCGTTGCGCCTAGTGATCAGAAAATCAGACCCACCGAAACCATGACCAGGAGAAAGCGGTTGTAAATTATGAAAATGAATTGAAAATTAAATATTTCTATCTCTGATATCTTGGTTATTTATTATTATCATTATTATTATGAGCAGTTATTGATTATCAGTGTTAAATCTTTTATTTTTAACAGATGGGGTTTCGTGGCACTATAAAGGAGTGCCCCGGTGCTGACCCTCTGAGAGATGTGGAGGTTCTTCGGAAAGCCATGAAGGGCTTCGGTGAGACGTCATATTCACATTGTACATAAATTAAATTGCATTGACGTTTGTTGCCATTCTGTCCATCTACATCTGTACAGTCTAGTCTGATGCTTGCCGTGATCCTCACTACGTGTTAAAGCTCTCTGTTAGAATCTGCCACTGTCTGGTGAAAAGATGTGGTCAACAGCTGTACACGTTATAAGAGGTGTGGGTGTGGTGCATGTATGTCAAAGCTGTAGGGAATTGAAGATGATTAAATTGGGAGGCTGTTGAACAACCTGTTTCCTTGTTAATCAAGTCAGTTTGTGTGTATGAACATTTCAGTTTTGTGAAACCCTGTTCTAATGCTTCTAATGTTCTTATTATTAATAATAACTCTGTAGTTTTTACGCAATTTTATCACGTGTAAGAATGCTGTCAGGAAAATTCATGCTGCATGCTGCATACATGCTGCATGAAATTCTCTTATGACGTATAAATGTGCTGACTGTTGGGTGTTGGGTGTGTTTCGTTGTTTTCAGGCACTGATGAGAATGCCATCATCGAGTTGTTGGGCAGTCGCTCTAGTAAGCAGCGAGTGGCCATGGTCAGGGGCTACAAGACCACCTACGGAAAGGTGAGATCAATAATATTTTGGAAAATAGATCAAACCTTATAAAGCTAACTAAGAAGTATTTTCAACATAGCATAGGGTGTTCTTATATGTACTATATGGCCAAAAATATGCGGACAACCCTCCTTATTATTGGCCAAAATTATAAAGTGGAAAGCCTGAAGTGGAGAGAGACCAGGGAAGAAAAGGAGGCTGAGAATTAAATGTTCAAGCAGCTTGATTCACGAGCGTGTAAAAAGTGTGTGTGTACCCTGTGAAGGTCTGGTGACTTACTCAGGATGTTTCCTGCCTTTTGAACTAATTAATTACATTCACAGTGACCCTGAATGTATTTCCAACAAGCTCATGATCACGTGTCCAAATACTTTTGGCCATATAGTGTGCCTAAGTTGCTCTGATTGCTCATGAGTATAAATGCTGGTAAAAAAAAAAATCACTTCAAACCTAAAGCACTTTTATTTCTTTGTGTTTTTTTTCTGTGTGTAGGACCTGATTAGTGAATTTAAGTCTGAGTTAACAGGGAACTTTGAAGCTCTGGTTTTGGCGATGATAAAAACTCCGACTGAGTTCGATGCCTCCGAGCTCAAGCACGCCATGTCGGTGAGTGTGATTCTTCTATTATTTGTTTGGAATCATTCTTTTTTACATCCTCGAATACATTTTCGGAGCATTAACTTTTCCTTCCCATAGTATGTAAATATGACACCCAGATCGATAGGGTTTGTTCCACTGTGATTGAGCAGATCAGCTCTAAGCTCAGTACCAGTATTTTCTTTTCTGTTCTGTTCTTTATTTCTCCTGGATGATCATTTCAGCACAGACAGAAACGTGAACATCAAGTTAGAGCTGAAGAACGAAGCACATAGTTTACTTAAAACCTCAACAGTGTCTCTATCCCAAACAACATCAGGCAGATGCAGAATTCTCTCTGAATGTTGGTTTCTCCAGACAACTAGTCAGAAAACAAGGAAGCGATTGGGGGTGCAGGTGGGACTGGAAATAAATCAATGCTTTTAAACTTTGGTGCTGGCAAAGACTTTTGAGAGACCTTGACCGACTTAGTAAAAAAATAAATAGACCCTCAACCAAATCAAACCCAGATAACCAAACTGAAGACACATTATGGTAAACAATTTATTGGAAAATTGGAAAAAAGTGGAAGAGGACAGCCAGCAGCAAGATGGATGCAATTACATAATAATAATAATAATAATAGTGATAATAATAATAATAATAACACAGTAGAATGGGTCGTACCACTTCCCGGATTGAACTGATTGTGTGCTGTTGGTGGGACAGAGGCTCCAGCTGTGTTCAGTTTACAGCATGTGAGGCTGGACCATGCAAATCATCGAGCCCAAAACATGCAAATCTGATTCAAAGAAACTGCAATGCAAATTTACTTCAAACTAAATAACCAGCAGTGAATCAGTGAGGTTATACATATTTTGTTTTACTTATTTTTGCAAGGACATTATTTACAATATTGTGGTTTATGCTAAGATATCTAGAAAAAAGAAATCATAAACAAAAGCTTGGGATGTTGCGTTGTACCAGTTGTGACGTCCATTGTAAAAAGAATTCCAGTGTGTCTGATTAATCCGATCCCGTGTTCATGTTATCAGAGTGAGCGGTTACAACGAACCTCTGCTTTATATCTGTACAGGGAGCCGGGACGGATGAAGCCTGTCTGATTGAGATTTTGTCTTCTCGCACCAATGCTGAGATCCAAGAGATCAACCGCATTTTTAAGGCTGGTGAGTTCACACACCACACCCTTAATTATGATGGGAACTGGCTTTGTGGGTTTACAAAGTCCACCCAAACATCTGGGTGGTTACAGTCGGACATACTAGAGATTCGAAATATTAGAATATTTTGATTTATGCTCGTCCTTATGCATGTTATGGGTGTGGATGGATACAATAGATGGATAAAACCATCACATGTAAATAACCCATGTGTTTTTTTAAAAATAACATCTGCATGTGTGTTTTGTAGAGTACGGCAAAGCTCTGGAGGACGCCATCATCCACGACACCTCGGGTCACTTCCGCAGGCTGCTGGTCTCTCTGTCCCAGGTAAACTGGATGTTAAACTGGACAGATTAAAGCAATGCTCGGTGCTGGACTCTCAGACCTGAGTGAAACATCGTATTCAGTATATATTCTGTGTATTATTGAATGTACTTTGTATGCATCTGTTTACAATCTATGGCGGAAATTATGTGGACACCCTTACTATTCATTACTGAGCCACACCCATTGCTTACAGATGTTATTATGCAAACATCAATTATATTAAATACTTCCTGCCCAACAAGTCCTGTTCCAGCATGACAGTAATGCATGATGGGTAATGTAGTTTCTCCTCTCCGGGATTTAGGGCAACCGTGATGAGAATCCGAATGTGGACATGGCTTTGGCTAAGCAGGACGCTCAGGTAAGACACAGCCTCACACCTGTCTGTATAAACATCTAATGACCAACATATATACTGTGTGTGTGTCTAATGTGTGCTGTGTGTGTGTGTGTTAGAAACTGTATGCAGCAGGAGCAAATAAAATAGGAACAGATGAGTCTCAGTTTAACGCTGTTCTGTGTGCTCGCAGCAAACCACACCTCCGACAAGGTACACACAACACTACACAATACTACACAACACGATAATACACCATACATGGTGTACATGGCATGGTAAACACACTCGAAACAAATACTACACACAATGCAGCTGTACACTAGTCGACAACACTAAACTCTGCAAGAACACAATATTATAAGATAACACACAACACTGCACTACACAATACAGTATTGTAGAACAGTACACAACACAATATTGTAAAGTAATACACTATACAACAACACACATAGTAACACACACCATTATGCAGTACTCCACAAACTAGTGCACATCTTACAATCTTACATTTAACTGGTTGTATTGTTGTAATCACAGCAATGATTATTGTGTGTGTGTGTGTGTGTGTGTGTGTGTGTGTGTGTGTGTAGTGTTCCTTGAGTACCAGCAGATGTGTGGGAAAGACATCGAGAAGAGCATCTGTAGCGAGATGTCTGGAGATCTGGAGGGTGGCATGCTGGCAGTGGGTGTGTACCTCATATACATATTTTGAACACCACTCACTATCTGTGGAAATGGGTAATGCCACATCTCCTGTGTGTCTAGCAGTGCATCACTTTTAATGTTTATGTGCCAGACCCTACTCCTTAAACAGTGCACTCATTATTCCATGGTGTTTTAAAGTGGTTAATAATGAAGGCGGGTACAAAACGTTTGTTTTTTTTTGGAAAAAGGGAGCATGGCACATTTTAGGATCCACCGTGTACCACTAATTTACGTGACCACAGCTGGTGTTTGATCTGTTTGCTCTGTGTGTTTTCAGTGAAGTGTATCAAGAACTCGCCTGTGTACTTTGCTGAAAGGCTGCACAAGGCCATGAAGGTAAAGATCTTCTCCACTGTCTCCACCATTATCACCATTATGAAATTGCCTTGGGAGTGGTACGATCCATTCTGCTGTGTTCGTTTACTGGGATTGCTTGACTTTTGGTTGTGAACAGTGTGTGAACAGTGTGTGAACAGTGTGTGAACAGTGTGTGAACAGTGTGTGAACAGTGTGTGAACAGTGTGTGAGTGTGAGAACAGTGTGTGTGTGTGAGAACAGTGTGTGTGTGAGAACAGTGTGTGTATAGGAAAGTGTTGCCAGGTGTGTATCCATGTTCTCCTCCCTTACTGCTGAGCCCAGGGCATTAGATGTGATGACAGTATTGCATTCACACCAAACGGGGCATCTACCAAATGACAAACATAAGACATTGTGGTTGGTCAGCGGTTAAGGTACCAGACTACTGGACTACTGACCTATTCTCCATTCAGAATCCTGACAGATTGCTGATAAAAAACGGTGGATAGTTCTGGATTTGTACTGGTAAAATATTGTATTATAGGATTCCATCCAATAGAAAATTAGCCCTGTGATGAACTGGCGCCCCATTGAGGGTGTTTCTGTGTGCGTTATGCTCATTGAGAGCTGAGATAGGCTCCAGCACCCCCAGTGACCCTGATTAGGATAAACAGCTTAGAAAGTGAGTGAAAGTCCGTAGTTTTAGGTTTTTTACTCAACAAAACTCACAGTAAACTTATGAACGACCCAAAATGTATTTTCTGGAAAAAGGAGCGTGTTTTTTAATTATTTAGTCACAGAACTGTTGCAGAAATCCAGTTTTTGACTTTCCTCATTTGGTGGTAAGACAGCTGCACAGCTTCAGCAGCACAAGTTTAATTTTCACCTTGAGTCCCAGTTTGTGTGTGTAATGTCATGATGGACTGTAATGGACCAGCACGCTGTACAGATGTATTCCCACCTTGTACTAAGTGTTTCTGGGATAGGTTTCGGACCAGCTGTGACCATGATCAGGATGAAGTGCTGACTAAAGACAAATGAATGAACATTAGGGTCTAAACACTATACTTTTGTCTACAGGGGGCGGGCACCAAGGATCGCACTCTGATCCGTGTCATGGTGAGTCGCTCTGAGATCGACATGTTGGACATCAGACAGGCGTATCTGCAAAGCTACGGCAAATCTCTGTACACTGAAATCTCTGTGAGTACACACACACACACACACACAGGTCTCTACACACACCCTTAAGCTCAGCCCATAGTAATGGTCAGAAAACTAAACCAGTACACATATTTGTGTTTAGGGTGACACATCCGGCGACTACAAGAAGCTGCTGTTGAAGCTGTGTGGAGGAAGCGACTAACAGGGAACACCACTGCGCACACACTATGATGCCCCATACAGCGCCACCTACAGGCATCAGTGTGCACGTCTGTGAGTGCAGATATAAGCGCTGCACCCAGATTTCATGTTTAATGAAGAGTGTATCAGAGGAATAGTGAATTATTGTTATGCAGGAAGTTTAGTCCACCTAATGGCCTTATGTAGAAATGTGTTTGTGCCTCAGAAGCAACGTTTCATGATATGAAAATATATAAAACAATGTATCCTTTAATCGTTTCATAAACAATCATATAATTAATCACAATAAATGTTAATGTAGAATAGAATCGTGTTCTGTGTATTATTTCATGCACTCTGTCTGTATCTATCTACACTCTGTATAACATAAATTATATTAACTATTCTCTACACAATGTGGAGAGTCGCCGACTGTCGTCTGCTCTGTCTGTCACAAAAGCGTCTCTAGACAAAGCATTCTAGTCTTCCTTCACTGCTTGTACTGCCACCTCGAACCAGACGACCGAACAGAAGGAGTCGCTGTCGCAGCAACAATAAAGAGAAACCCCATCTGACCCGGCCTCCCTCAGGCACGCCAAACTCTTTTTTAAAGAAATGACCTATTGAATTGACTTCAAAATGAATGCTTGGGAAGTTTCGTATCTGGTTTTATTGATAAATGTTGAATGTATTGTTGGTTATAATTAATATTTTTGTTGATTATGAAATTTTACTCATGGGTGCAGTTTGTTGGGAAATATCCTTAGATTTTATATACAGTACTACTGAAAATGAGGATGATGGAATATGATCCACCAGGTGGCGCTCAGAGTCTCTTCATTTAAAGTGATTCTCAAAACTTTTGAGACCTGGTAGCACCTAAAATCAACAACAAAACCTTTTTGACAATAAGTTCTCCTACAAGAACACACACACCTACATGTGCAGTATAAGTATGTAAACACCTGACCATGAGTTTGTCACATAACAGTTTAAAACCCCACAACATCTACTGTAGGTTTTAGAATACTGGTGGCTTAATAGTTGTGGCATTTCCAGATTTCAGATATGCCAGACTAGACTGTCACTGTTGGGCCCTTGAGTGAGGCCCTTAACCCCTAATCTTTCAGCATAAAAAGTCATTCTGAATATTAAAATATGAATAAATATAAATATAATACTCTTTAAATTCACAGAGCAGTAAATGCTTTAAAGTCCCAACATTGTTAGAAACCCAAATTTAAAATAAATGTTTATTTTGAAAAGACAAGCACTAAAATATCAATAAATTAAAAAAATATATTTTAAAAATAAAATAATAAATAAATATATATATATATATATATATATAAAATATCTATGTATATAACATATTAAATACTGATTAATAATAATAATAATAATAATAATGTTTTGGGCCGTTGTAAATACAGACTCTCGTGAACGTGCGTTAAGCGCGTACGCGCGTTGAGCCAGCGCGCATGCATGACAACGTGAACGCGCACGAGTCCTGTTAGTGAGCGTGAATCGCCACTAAACAGCTTCCAACTCTCCACACAGCTGAACCTGTTGCCTTTCCGTCCGTTAGCAGGAATAAACGCGGCTGTTTCCACTCTACGATGTGTTGAGCTTTACTGGAGGTTTATTTCGGATTTAATTCGTCGAACTGACAGGTTTTTGGACGAGTTGAAGCAGAATTATTCGCTGTTCGGGTGTGTTTTGTGACCAGCATCCGCCCTTCGGTTTACCTGTAACGGTAACGGTCAGTTTCTCTCAGCATCTGTGGAGCGTCTGAAAACTGGAATAAACTGGAATAAACTCGATTAAACTCGATTAATAAGGAATAATCTGGAATAAACGGTAAGGAATATCAGAGCACATCATGTGTCCTGGTTTAGTGTTTTCTCATTAAACTCATCAAACATTAAAATCATGCATTTACTTTAATACATTTAAACATGTTTATAAAGTACATGTAATAAAATGTATTATATTACAATACCACAAATAAACAGATAAACAATTGGGTTTTATAGAGAAGTTGACATGCTCTTGTGACGGATAGTTATTTCAGTCGCTGATCTAACTTCTTATTCTGTGACTGAAAGTCTGTAACGTATTTTTTTTATTATTATTAATTTTGTTTATTTTTGTTAAATCTACCGGGTCGAAAATATATAACCAGCAAGTTTGATTCATTTGGTTGTGTAAAGTTTACAAAAGGCATTTATTTTTGCATCCTCATTTCTCTTCACTGATTATAATTGACTATGTCTGTTGACTTCTCTGTGCCTATATAAATAGGGCTAATTTGACAGAGACACAACTATCACATTGGTGATGTGAAGGGAGCTCTGTATGGCGTTCAGAAAGTGGAGTTATTATGAAAGGTTTTTTTTTTTTAAACAATTGCCCTAAAATACTAAATATATGGAACAGTGGTCTGTTTGCCAAGGTACAGAGGAAAACCCCAAACTCTCTCACCTTATGTGGAAAGGAGAAACAGGTTCACTATGAAATTGAAGCTGCTGGAAGACAAGTGACAGTCCACAATCAGGTGCGCATTATATTGCCATGGGCTTAGAGACTCCATAAAGCTGAAGTCTGTTGCTCCACATGATCATTTAAAGTCTGCCTGATTTTGTAGAATAAAACCAGTGTTCCAAAAGTGTTCAATTACATTAAATAATAATATAAACGTCTTGTCTGTAAATGTCTAAGAAAACCAGGGAGCTTGGGTGGCATAACCCACTAACGCTGATATCCGTAATGTCACATTTCAGCTGTGCTATCGGCCAGTCGGGCGTTTACACAGGCTTGATTAGCTGGTCTGATAAAGAGGGGTTGAATAGCCTAGTCATTTAGCTTCTAGTGCTGGTGGCCCAGATAAAACAAGAAGGGTTGCTTCTTAAGAAGGGTGTCTGGTGCAAAACTGTGCCAGATTAGGTATGCGGGCGAGAATGATCCACTGCGATGATGCATATATATATATGGGAGCAGCCAAAAAACGTTTAATGTTAATAAGAAAAACAAATAACTTAAAAAGTTTTTTTATTAATTCAGTCACAAAAATGCAGTAAAACTTCAGCACTGCAGTTAAATGCATGTCTCTTACAAGTGCAGAAGATCACTGATCTGATCTAACAAAAGACAGGATTTAGACCTGCATAACATCTATAAATATTTCTATATTTACGTCAACGGCATTTAGCAGACACTTCTATCCAAAGCGACTTGCATCTGTGATTGACTACGGTGCAAGCGTGTGAGGGTTAAGGACCTCGCTCAGGGGCAAAACAGTGGCAACTTGGCAGTGGTTTGGCTTGGACTCGGGAACTGCTAAGCTACCACTGCACCACTTTCATTTCTCTTTAAAATACTATGGCTGAGCAGAACGGATTTAAAACGAGATGATTTGGATGAATCGGGTCTTAAACTAATAACCATTTCTAATTTAATTGCAGATTAAACCTCTTGGGTATCAGTGGTTCTCCAGTGGACTTGGATGAAGGAACCATAGGTACAAGAGTAAAGCAGGAGATGGGAAGTTTATACTGGTGATGCGTTACTTTGCAAGGACTTCAGTGAACGTCTCCATGTTCAACACTTAGATACGTTTAAAAAATGATGGATATTTCTGGTTATGGATTGAAATGTGAGAACTGAAAGTCACAATTAATTTAATGCCAAACCCAAGCGCACAAATCACAGATTAATCCAAATGTTGATTTCTGTTCCGTTGTTGTTTGGAATTCTTCAGTACAAAGTGTGGAAATGCAGCCCTGATGAACGTGACTCACTTCTGATGGGATTTCCATTTTCTCTGTGGGGGTCCTTCCTGCTTACACTTCCGAGCTGAGCGGGTCTTCATGGCCGACGGGCATTCGGGGGCCGCATGCTTCCAGCTAAAGATGGCGACCTTCAGCTCGAGCCCCACCGAGACGCCGTGATGACCAATTTGAAGAAGATGGATCTGATCATCCCGTACCCAGGCGACGTGCCGTGCGACAGCAATGGTCAGCGCATGTGGTGGGCCTTCCTCGCCTCGTCTATGGTCACCTTCTTCGGCGGCCTGTTTATCATCCTCTTTTGGAGGACGGCCCGGTATCTGTGGACCGTCTGCTGCCACTGTAACACCAAAAAGAAGGTACAGGTAATATTTTGCACATTTAAGGTTTATATGACTTTAAAGTATCTGACCTATAAGTCACTTTTTGGCTCTATTGCATTATGACCTATTTAGTTAGTCTCAGCTGCATGATTCTTAGAGATTTAGAGTCTAGGGACTAAGTCATTGCATAATAACTCATAATTAATGCATTTAGAGAAAGTGATGAAGCTGGTCAGTGTCAGTATAAAGCTGGTCAGTGTCAGTATGAAGCCGGTCAGTGTCAGTATAAAGCTGGTCAGTGTCAGTAAGAAGCTGGTCAGTGTCAGTAAGAAGCCGGTCAGTGTCAGTATAAAGCTGGTCAGTGTCAGTAAGAAGCCGGTCAGTGTCAGTATGAAGCCGGTCAGTGTCAGTATGAAGCCGGTCAGTGTCAGTATAAAGCTGGTCAGTGTCAGTAAGAAGCTGGTCAGTGTCAGTAAGAAGCCGGTCAGTGTCAGTATAAAGCTGGTCAGTGTCAGTATAAAGCCGGTCAGTGTCAGTATGAAGCCGGTCAGTGTCAGTATGAAGCCGGTCAGTGTCAGTATAAAGCTGGTCAGTGTCAGTATGAAGCCGGTCAGTGTCAGTATAATGCCGGTCAGTGTCAGTATGAAGCCGGTCAGTGTCAGTATGAAGCCGGTCAGTGTCAGTATAATGCCGGTCAGTGTCAGTATGAAGCTGGTCAGTGTCAGTATGAAGCTGGTCAGTGTCAGTATGAAGCCGGTCAGTGTCAGTATAAAGCTGGTCAGTGTCAGTATAAAGCTGGTCAGTGTCAGTATAAAGCTGGTCAGTGTCAGTAAGAAGCTGGTCAGTGTCAGTATGAAGCCGGTCAGTGTCAGTATAAAGCTGGTCAGTGTCAGTATAAAGCTGGTCAGTGTCAGTAAGAAGCTGGTCAGTGTCAGTATAAAGCTGGTCAGTGTCAGTAAGAAGCCGGTCAGTGTCAGTATAAAGCCGGTCAGTGTCAGTAAGAAGCCGGTCAGTGTCAGTATAAAGCTGGTCAGTGTCAGTATAAAGCCGGTCAGTGTCAGTATAAAGCTGGTCAGTGTCAGTATAAAGCTGGTCAGTGTCAGTAAGAAGCTGGTCAGTGTCAGTATAAAGCTGGTCAGTGTCAGTATAAAGATGGTCAGTGTCAGTATAAAGCAGGTCAGTGTCAGTATGAAGCCGGTCAGTGTCAGTATGAAGCCGGTCAGTGTCAGTATGAAGCCGGTCAGTGTCAGTATAAAGCTGGTCAGTGTCAGTATAAAGCTGGTCAGTGTCAGTATGAAGCCGGTCAGTGTCAGTATGAAGCTGGTCAGTGTCAGTAAGAAGCCGGTCAGTGTCAGTATAAAGCCGGTCAGTGTCAGTATGAAGCCGGTCAGTGTCAGTATGAAGCTGGTCAGTGTCAGTAAGAAGCCGGTCAGTGTCAGTATAAAGCTGGTCAGTGTCAGTATGAAGCCGGTCAGTGTCAGTATGAAGCCGGTCAGTGTCAGTAAGAAGCCGGTCAGTGTCAGTATGAAGCCGGTCAGCGTCAGTATGAAGCTGGTCAGCGTCAGTAAGAAGCCGGTCAGTGTCAGTATGAAGCCGGTCAGTGTCAGTAAGAAGCCGGTCAGTGTCAGTATGAAGCTGGTCAGCGTCAGTATAAAGCTGGTCAGCGTCAGTAAGAAGCTGGTCAGTGTCAGTAAGAAGCTGGTCAGTGTCAGTATAAAGCTGGTCAGTGTCAGTATGAAGCTGGTCAGTGTCAGTATAAAGCTGGTCAGTGTCAGTATAAAGATGGTCAGTGTCAGTATAAAGCAGGTCAGTGTCAGTATAAAGCTGGTCAGTGTCAGTATGAAGCCGGTCAGTGTCAGTATGAAGCCGGTCAGTGTCAGTATAAAGCCGGTCAGTGTCAGTATAAAGCTGGTCAGTGTCAGTATAAAGCTGGTCAGTGTCAGTAAGAAGCCGGTCAGTGTCAGTAAGAAGCCGGTCAGTGTCAGTAAGAAGCCGGTCAGTGTCAGTATAAAGCTGGTCAGTGTCAGTATAAAGCTGGTCAGTGTCAGTATAAAGCTGGTCAGTGTCAGTATAAAGCTGGTCAGTATAAAGCTGGTCAGTGTCAGTATAAAGCTGGTCAGTGTCAGTATAAAGCTGGTCAGTATAAAGCTGGTCAGTGTCAGTAAGAAGCTGGTCAGTGTCAGTAAGAAGCCGGTCAGTGTCAGTATGAAGCTGGTCAGTGTCAGTATGAAGCTGGTCAGTGTCAGTATAAAGCTGGTCAGTGTCAGTATGAAGCCGGTCAGTGTCAGTATGAAGCCGGTCAGTGTCAGTAAGAAGCCGGTCAGTGTCAGTATGAAGCCGGTCAGCGTCAGTATGAAGCTGGTCAGCGTCAGTAAGAAGCCGGTCAGTGTCAGTATGAAGCCGGTCAGTGTCAGTATGAAGCTGGTCAGCGTCAGTATAAAGCTGGTCAGTGTCAGTATAAAGCTGGTCAGTGTCAGTAAGAAGCTGGTCAGTGTCAGTAAGAAGCCGGTCAGTGTCAGTATGAAGCTGGTCAGTGTCAGTAAGAAGCTGGTCAGTGTCAGTAAGAAGCTGGTCAGTGTCAGTATAAAGCTGGTCAGTGTCAGTATGAAGCTGGTCAGTGTCAGTATAAAGCTGGTCAGTGTCAGTATAAAGATGGTCAGTGTCAGTATAAAGCAGGTCAGTGTCAGTATAAAGCTGGTCAGTGTCAGTATGAAGCCGGTCAGTGTCAGTATGAAGCCGGTCAGTGTCAGTATAAAGCCGGTCAGTGTCAGTATAAAGCTGGTCAGTGTCAGTATAAAGCTGGTCAGTGTCAGTAAGAAGCCGGTCAGTGTCAGTAAGAAGCCGGTCAGTGTCAGTATAAAGCTGGTCAGTGTCAGTATAAAGCTGGTCAGTGTCAGTATAAAGCTGGTCAGTGTCAGTATAAAGCTGGTCAGTATAAAGCTGGTCAGTGTCAGTATAAAGCTGGTCAGTGTCAGTATAAAGCTGGTCAGTATAAAGCTGGTCAGTGTCAGTAAGAAGCTGGTCAGTGTCAGTAAGAAGCTGGTCAGTGTCAGTATAAAGCTGGTCAGTGTCAGTATGAAGCTGGTCAGTGTCAGTATGAAGCTGGTCAGTGTCAGTATAAAGCTGGTCAGTGTCAGTATAAAGCCGGTCAGCGTCAGTAAGAAGCCGGTCAGTGTCAGTATAAAGCCGGTCAGTGTCAGTATGAAGCCGGTCAGCGTCAGTAAGAAGCCGGTCAGTGTCAGTATAAAGCTGGTCAGTGTCAGTATAAAGCTGGTCAGTGTCAGTATAAAGCTGGTCAGTATAAAGCTGGTCAGTGTCAGTATAAAGCCGGTCAGTGTCAGTATAAAGCTGGTCAGTGTCAGTAAGAAGCCGGTCAGTGTCAGTATAAAGCTGGTCAGTGTCAGTATAAAGCTGGTCAGTGTCAGTATAAAGCTGGTCAGTGTCAGTATAAAGCTGGTCAGTATAAAGCTGGTCAGTGTCAGTAAGAAGCTGGTCAGTGTCAGTAAGAAGCTGGTCAGTGTCAGTATAAAGCTGGTCAGTGTCAGTATGAAGCTGGTCAGTGTCAGTATGAAGCTGGTCAGTGTCAGTATAAAGCTGGTCAGTGTCAGTATAAAGCCGGTCAGCGTCAGTAAGAAGCCGGTCAGTGTCAGTATAAAGCCGGTCAGTGTCAGTATGAAGCCGGTCAACGTCAGTAAGAAGCCGGTCAGTGTCAGTATAAAGCTGGTCAGTGTCAGTATAAAGCTGGTCAGTGTCAGTATAAAGCTGGTCAGTATAAAGCTGGTCAGTGTCAGTATAAAGCCGGTCAGTGTCAGTATAAAGCTGGTCAGTGTCAGTAAGAAGCCGGTCAGTGTCAGTATAAAGCTGGTCAGTGTCAGTATAAAGCTGGTCAGTGTCAGTATAAAGCTGGTCAGTGTCAGTAAGAAGCTGGTCAGTGTCAGTATGAAGCCGGTCAGTGTCAGTATAAAGCTGGTCAGTGTCAGTATAAAGATGGTCAGTGTCAGTATAAAGCCGGTCAGTGTCAGTAAGAAGCCGGTCAGCGTCAGTAAGAAGCCGGTCAGTGTCAGTATAAAGCCGGTCAGTGTCAGTATGAAGCCGGTCAGTGTCAGTATGAAGCCGGTCAGCGTCAGTATGAAGCTGGTCAGCGTCAGTATGAAGTTCATCTTACTGTTCTACATCACCGCCATGTTTATTCATATGAAGCACAATGAGATGAGACACTGTGCTCACAGCCCAGCACCGTGCTGCTCAGTTGGCATTCGCCAGAGAACACCAGAATTGGCAGGTCAGCCACTGGCGCCTTGTTTTTCTTCTGACCTGAAGGTGTCTGGAGATGTGATGAACATCATCCAGCATGACCGGTTTGGTGGTGGGTCAGTGATAGCCAGTGGTACTCTGATTGCTGTTAGGTACCTACCATTATCAGACCCTGGGTCCTGGGTTCCTCTTGGTGCCGGACAATGGACATCTTTCACGTTTCTGTTCCCGTTCTCCACAATATACATTTACAGACATGTTTACATGTTTACATTAACCAGAGCTGAGAGGAAACGATAAATAATCACGAGACGTGTCTTCATAGATATGTCGTCGATGAGAGTAAATGGAAAGCCGAAGGCGATGATGGTCAATATTCCATTATCACTTCTCTCCACTCGCACCTGTGTACACACACCTGCAGCCGACCGGCGCCGAGTACGGGAAATGAAACGAAAGCATGCCTGCACCATGTTGCTTTTACGAGAACAAGAGAAAGCTGTTTGCTTTAGCTTGTGTATTTACTCGAGTTTGTTTGCTGAGACACGGTACATCGCTAAATGTCATGTGACTCATCAGGATGATAATGAGTGTCGCTGATCACATCCAGTTATAAACAATGATGCTTGCCTACGAAGCCAAACACACTCCAGCCCCGGTCTACCTGAGAAGTACCCAGAGAACCCATCAAACCCGGTTCTGTACCACAAGTCTAGCTCGTATTGATCCACTTCTCAGAACTCAAGGAAGACGAGCATCAAGGCTGTTCTTTTTGTATTCGCACCCAGGTGGTGGATTGAACTTTGCCTGTCTGTTCTAACAAAACTACAGTTAAAAGACAAAAGAAATAAGATACTAACTTTCATGTGGACTCACACACGGTGATCCATCGTCCGCACTTGTACTCTTATGTCACTTTCCACTATACTCCCAGTTAGCACCGGTTGCATAGCAACAGGGAGCAACTCTTCGTCGAGTGTTTTCATACAAACAAGACGCTGTTAGACTGGCGAGGAAGAGCGAGTTTACGGATCGTTTCCAGAATTAATGCTCTCGTATTTACTGGGTGGGCATCTGTCACAACAGTGTCTGCCATGAGGATAACATATCACACACACACACACACACACACACACACACACACACACAGTTATAAGGGGAACAAGGTTCAAACGGAGGTCAGCTTTAAACCCACCGACACCCGTCAGGATTGAGTCTGTCAAGCTCCAGATTTTCGTCTGTACGTTTTGCACATTTCCAATTCCTAAAACTAGACGATGCGATATGATTCAAATTAGATTACCCAAAATGCACAGCAGTACAAGTAAAAAGAGAATGGTGAGAACCAAAATCTGGCCGCTCAGGTGGCGCGGCGGTAAAATACGCGAGCACACCAGAGCTGGGATTTCGAATGCATCGTATCGGAACTCGGCTCTGCCATCCGGCTGGGCTGGGCGGCTGCATGAACACAGATTGGCTGTTGTCAAGCCGGATCATGGGTCCTCATAACTGGTGCAATTACGACCCCCGCTGGCTGACTGACGGCGCCTGCACAGGGCTAAGGAATAATGCTGATCGGGGTGTGGCTCTCCGTGCACAGTGCTGATCGGTGTATATGAACTCGACTCGTGCAGGTGAAAAATGCTGTCTGTACCGAGCACGTGTCGGAGGGGGCGTGTGTCAGTTGAGAAGCGTCCGAGGGTTGAATCAGTGGAGGATGCAACCAGGGTAAATGGACACGACTAGATTAGGGGAGGAAATTGAGGAAAAAAGAGCCAAAATCTGCCATAAGTCAAGTATTTTATACTCTGCCCTGATCAGCATGCATCAGGTTTGTTAAGACTGGGTCATAAAGGTGCTCATTCAGTTCTGTGGGTATTTTTAGGGCTGTGCTACTTTTGAGGTACTCTGTAAAGTGGTGTCTGTTCCTGTTAGTGAGCTTACACTCGTACCTCGTACCCACTCTTACTTTGCCTGATGTTTCGTGTCATGTCCGGAACACACTGCCGTATTGTTAAGATGTAAATCATGTTACAGTTTTAGTATACGGCTTTATTTACATGAAACCGCTCTGCTCTGGATGTGCCATTGTTCCCTGTGGAGCGAGGCGTGTCGCTGCTCTACCTTAGGTTTGCTAATCAGGCAGCTTGTTTATATGATGCCGTCAGAAGCGACTGTTTCGCACACATCGTTATCATGCTGACCGCTCGGTGGTACAGCCAGCACGAAGCAGTTTTGCATGTGGCTATATTAATCATGTAAAAAAAAGAACAACAGTAGCCTGACGGTTCCTCATGCAGTGCCATTTAACACTGGTTAATGCATTGCTCTACTCAGAGTAACATTTCTCATTATTCCCTAAATCTTTCCACAATATTATGTATGGTAGATGGTGAACGACCTCAATTATTTGCAGTATTGTGTTGAAAACTGGTTCTTTTCGAACTGATTGACAATTCGCTCAATTAGCCATCATTACTTGCAAACGCTGAGCCTTCGGTAAATTCTCCTTTTATACCCAACCGTGATTCCAACGTGAAATGTTTCAAAATGACATGACTTCTCTCTCTCACTCACTTTCTTGACCGCTTATCCAATCAGGGTCACGGGAGGACCTATCCCAGCTTTTCAATGGGCGCAAGGCACACAGTATCACCCTGGACGGGGTGCCAGTCCATCGCAGAGCACACACACACACACACACACACACACAGCCATTCACCTATAGGGCATTTCAGTGTCTCCAATTAACCTGACCGCATGTTTTTGGACTGTGCGAGGAAACCGGAGTCCCC